>NW_023615484.1:0-140001 GCF_013339695.2 Rhipicephalus sanguineus
GAGCGCCACGAGCGGAATATTTTGGAAATGATCCCGATGACGTGAAATCACTCGTAATCAGACTAGTTGCAATAAAGAAAGGACCTTCCGTCCATCAAGAGACGTAATAAAATGCTGCTGCTTCGTTTCTGTTTGATTCATGGAAATAGAACCTCTTTTGCATTCCCATGGGGAACGGCGCGCGTGGTTCAAAGGTTCCGTTTTCGCCAAACTGCGCTCCGCCCGGTGCCCTGCTTCGCTCATGCGGTCGCGTCTCAGTGGTAGTTTCGGTATCGCGTACTGCCGCGTGTGTTTTGCGCCCTCGTGAAAGTCGCTCTGACAGAAAGTTCGACAAAATGCCGCATGCATGTGATGTTGCCGGATGCCCGAATGGTGCACGCCGCCAGTGCACGCCGCCGCGCAGTAAAGGCGGGCAACGTTGGGCACGGCAACAATGACGTCAGAAAGACCGCCTTCAGGCGGGTGATTTGAAGTGCGCTGACGCGATGCGGACCACTAAAACGTTATTTTATTTCAAAATAAGCACTTCCTTGGCACAAAAGTAGCACTACGAGGTTTCTGGACCGCTATTTCAACAATCAACGTCGACTTAATATTTGCCTTTAGTGTCCATTTAACGCAATTGAATCACGTTATAAATCGTGAATGGACGCGTTCGTGCTGCAGCGACGCTCAAAATTACGCTTGCAAAAGCGTTCGAATGAGAAGAAAACACACACACCTTTGGATAAGTATCAAATTGTACAATAACCCAATCTAGCAAAACTTCTCCTTACGAAGCTTCCTAGTGTGGAATTGTTCTGTGAACATGGGCAGCGTTTTTTTTTTCATTCTTCGAGAGGTACTTAGCTAGATGTAAAGTCCTCATGTAAATTATTTTTAATCTTAAAAGTCACTAACGTCTTGCCACACTTCTCAGAAAAAACTCTCACCTTCTAGACCGCCTCAACGGAGGAGGCGGCCTATTCGACGACCCAGGTCCATGCGGCGATCAATGGTGACAATGGTCAGCGCGAAGGTGCCGTGGTTGTTCTGCGCAAACGGGAAGTCGACCTGCTGCATCCAGGTTTGTGGTTCCGCTGTAGAATACAAGTTCATCAAATAACATAATAAGCAAGAGGAAATATAGAGCTAAGGGTATGCGAATAGTAAATTTTAGGCTCGAAGCGAATAGTGATTTGGTCATATAATTTCGAATCGAATAGTTCGAATTTTACAGGGTGATTCCTTCAGAGCTGACCCATTTCATTGGGTTGTACTTTTGTTATAAATTATCCGATCCGATTTTAATGCGGTTTGCGGCAAATGATTTAGGAGGGACGAAGATTTCACGGCCCGTTCCGTTTTTTTTTTTTTTTTATGTTCAGGCCGAGCACAGCAAGTTGGACATTTGCTTTCTCTGAAAATTTAAATTTCCACGCACCTAACAAGCCCACAGTTTGTTGTCAAACCGTCAAAAAATTAAGGGGACAACTTACCCGGTGGCTGATGGGTGGCCAGCACTCCCCCCAGTGGCTCGTGGCCCTCCAGGTGGTTCCGCGCATTGGTGTAGTTTTTGATTGTGGCACGGATGGTGGAGTTGTTAAGGAAGGCCACGGTGAACTGCAAAACGTAATAATGATGATGGTGATGATGATGATAATATAATAATAATAATATTAACTAGTAGTATTAATAATAAATAATAATAATATTATTATTATCTGGAGCATGTACGTGCCAAAACCACAACAGTATTACGAGGTGTTACGCAGGTTTCGTGTCGTTATTTCTTTCAATTGAGGCAAGGCCTCTGACCGGGAAAGGAAGGAGCCATTTTAAATGCACACGAAAAAAAGAACTTTATCACACAAAAGAAAAGAGAAGGAAAAAAAATACAAGCAACTGAAACAAATAGAGTAAAGTCCAGTCTACGTTAACGCTATAGCGACCGGTGCACTAATCAAAGACGGTTCCGCGGACCGTTCAAAGAAAGGATGACAGTCACCGGTTGTGCGATGCTTGAGTGGACGTGAGCGGCGGTCTCGTTGTGGTGCGGCGCTTGCGTTGGCGGCGAGGGCCCTCGTAGAGCGGACGAGGAGTCGAGTCGTCGCAGAGGTCGGAGCAGGCAACACCCTCAGGCACAGGATGCCGACGACCTCCCGGTCCACGTACGCAGCACGAAGGTTGGTGGTAGACACTCAGGCCCGTCCCGTGGCAGGCAACCGGCAGCAGGAATCCGCTCGCCGACCCTGGGCGACGACATCTGCTCCACACGAACCGGAACCAGCTGGTCGGACAGCGGGAACGCCTCGTACCCACGAATGCCCGTTTCCGAGGACGTCTGGAGACCCTTCGACGCTGTCGGGCCCTTCGTGTTCGGCTCCGTAAGCCGACGACACTGACCCTGGCACCAGCGTGTCCTTCTTCCGGGCTCCCCGAGTCCGACTGCTCGCATTCGAGCCCGTCGTCGTCTTCCTCCGTCTGCCGTGCCACCATCTCATTGGTTCTCGGCCGATTTCCCTCGTCTGCTTACACGTGCCATTCCCCGCCGACGTCGTCCTTTTCAACGCGCCGCACGTGTCTGTTGTGTGGTGCCTCTGTCGTGTCACACCACCGCGTTTGCAACACTCGCGACACCACAGCACAGCACCGAGTACACCGCACCGTCGTACCGGTCTTACACTCACTCATCACAAGAGTCCCCCCCTCGATGAGTTTTTTTTTTTTTCGTAAAAAAAAACTTAGGTCTTGATGAGTGATGCCTCACAAAGTAAAACGTCTTGACATGCACCCATGGCCTAATGTTAAGCACATCTCCAGCATAATGTCCACTACGCAGTTCAACTAAGCACACTTAGAGTAGAATAAACATATTTAACAATTAAACATTACTCTGTATAGCTCACCCCTGTTCCCTGTGCTCTAGCACTCCACAAAACGATTCTATGAGCATACCACAGACAAGATCATGAAAAATCTAATATATACAAGAAATATCTCTCATTTGCGAACGGACATGTTCCAGGAAAGCCACCGGTCAATGACCTCGAAGCTTAAGTGATAGCGTCCCACACGAGGCGCACGGCACATCTGCTACTCTCGGAGCTAACCACCAGCGTCACTTGGATGCGTTTCTGTCCAGACGTCTTTCTGAAAAGCTTGACGAGAATACTTGGACGCTCTCCTAAACTAGCAGCCCCTAATGAGCGAATATCACAATGCAAGTGGACGCGTTGCTTCCATGCGGGCCTCAGAGCCATTCGAATGACAGCATTGGGAGCGTCAACGCTTTTACTACAGCGATCACATGACCGTTTATGCAGCATTTCAGCGCAACTGCCTTCCGTCGGCGAAGACGCCACACGGGACGCATCAGCTTTCCTATTGTTCAAAGAGCAATAGACTGACATCCTGTTCCTATCTCCTACAGATTTAATTGTCGGCTCTTGAACACTACTGATCATGCCAGTTAGCTCATCGCTCGAGACACCAACAGCGTTTACTGAAGGCTCTACTTGTGATTCAAACTTTCCTGTTTTAATATGTGCTTCTGCACTCACTTGCGATTCTTTCCGACAGATCTCATTTCCACTAATCCGTGGAGTGAAGCTGTCTGAATTCAACGGCAAGGTAATCGCATGGTCATCCAGCATGCCCGTATCAGCTGATGCCGCAGCATGCAACACCCTTGGCGAACCTGCGTAAAACTCAGAGTTGGCTCCGCGGCATTCGCCGTCTTGATACTCAAGAACACTTAGCGTTCTTTCAATGGAATTATTCTGAGGTACCCTTGCCTCTCCAATGCATGTGTTTTTCCTCCTAGAGGTTGTAAAGCACAGCTCATCTTTAATGGAACTCTTCTGTTCCTTGCTTCCGAAGCTGTGATCTGCTTCGTCAAGCTCAGCTAGACTTTTCCTAGTTCCATCGCTGCCAGTCTCTATTCCATCCTTAAGCCGGACACCTGGCTCTAGCGAAAGGTTGTGGTGAGATTCAAGGTCACTCTTATTCAAAGAGTCTAACCCACCCTTGCAAATACCGTTTCGAGCGCAGACCTCAAACTCCTCCTCCTCATGGAGGCTATCCGACGGCATACCATGGCTCTCTGTATTTAGCCGCGTCTTTGAGACATCTGCAAGCTTTTTCTTGAGTAGAAATGTTCTCTGCTTCAGTTTTTCAATTTCTAGTTCATCGATCCGCGCTCTCCTTTCTTCTTCCAGTTCTGCGGCCTTCTCTGCGCGCGCTCGAGCTTGTTGCTTTTCAGACCACTCTTTTAACTCCGCGCCCTCTAACCCCATGCGCACGCCCAACGCTACGAATTCCGCCAAACTCATCGCGGTGACTCTCTAGTGATGCAATTAGGAAAAATGGCTTCGTCCTGTCCCGTCCTGTCGTAGCGGACGCCAATTTGTTACGCAGGTTTCGTGTCGTTATTTCTTTCAATTGAGGCAAGGCCTCTGACCGGGAAAGGAAGGAGCCATTTTAAATGCACACGAAAAAAAGAACTTTATCACACAAAAGAAAAGAGAAGGAAAAAAAATACAAGCAACTGAAACAAATAGAGTAAAGTCCAGTCTACGTTAACGCTATAGCGACCGGTGCACTAATCAAAGACGGTTCCGCGGACCGTTCAAAGAAAGGATGACAGTCACCGGTTGTGCGATGCTTGAGTGGACGTGAGCGGCGGTCTCGTTGTGGTGCGGCGCTTGCGTTGGCGGCGAGGGCCCTCGTAGAGCGGACGAGGAGTCGAGTCGTCGCTGAGGTCGGAGCAGGCAACACCCTCAGGCACAGGATGCCGACGACCTCCCGGTCCACGTACGCAGCACGAAGGTTGGTGGTAGACACTCAGGCCCGTCCCGTGGCAGGCAACCGGCAGCAGGAATCCGCTCGCCGACCCTGGACGACGACATCTGCTCCACACGAACCGGAACCAGCTGGTCGGACAGCGGGAACGCCTCGTACCCACGAATGCCCGTTTCCGAGGACGTCTGGAGACCCTTCGACGCTGTCGGGCCCTTCGTGTTCGGCTCCGTAAGCCGACGACACTGACCCTGGCACCAGCGTGTCCTTCTTCCGGGCTCCCCGAGTCCGACTGCTCGCATTCGAGCCCGTCGTCGTCTTCCTCCGTCTGCCGTGCCACCATCTCATTGGTTCTCGGCCGATTTCCCTCGTCTGCTTACACGTGCCATTCCCCGCCGACGTCGTCCTTTTCAACGCGCCGCACGTGTCTGTTGTGTGGTGCCTCTGTCGTGTCACACCACCGCGTTTGCAACACTCGCGACACCACAGCACAGCACCGAGTACACCGCACCGTCGTACCGGTCTTACACTCACTCATCACACGAGGCAAGCCATAGTGGAGGGCACTGACATCGCACAGTTTACGAGCGTCTGCATCTTCAATACATGCATTTAAATTAGTACACGGCGTCTCTTATGACATGGTGCCATCAGGCCACATTGTGGACATTAAGATAATGTAATAGTGTATGAGGTACACCCTCGCAATTTTTTATTGACATCGCGCGACCCGTAGACATGGTGGCGCCTAACATAGCCGAGAAGTAAGGAGATTTCCTCCGCGATACGCAAACACAGGGAGCAAACGTGTGCGTCAGTGCCGTCTTCTACGACGTTTGCTTATCGGTGGATACGCACTATAAGCCTTATCCGTGCGGTCACGTGTTAAAAAAGCCGATGTGACGCTGTTCATCGTGTCGCTCATCTCGCTGCTTCTCATCGGTATCGAACTACCGTATGCTGGGGTTGGCACTCGTGCGATATTAGTAAAAAAAATTCCGAGGGTGTACATGACGGAATGCAGCTAAACCTCAATAACAAATTCGGTAAAATCAGCAACTCACTTCTTTATATCATAATGGCGTTTTTTTTTGTTTTTGTAAGTGCTGTTCAAGACAAAAGCAAAGGAAGAGGCTCGCCAGCTTGCACTTCTTTCCGTGCACCGCAAGCGCCTTGTGTAGCGCGTTTCGCATGCTACCCAGCTGCGGCGGGAGGCGTAATGGCGGCCGTCGTAGCAGATGACGCGACGTACTCACTCTCAGCGGAGCGCGCGGGCATCAAAGCGCGCTAGCGCTGCTGAGCTGCTTCCGATCCTTCAAGCAACGCGTCTCAGACTCGCACAAGGAGGCAGCAGTGAATGACAGCGCGGAGCGCTTGAACTGTCGCCTTTGGAAAGCGTGGTGTTCTGTTACAACGGAACCAAGCCGCATTCACTAGGGAGCTAGCAGTCAGCTGAATATGCTTATCTAATCATAATGGGGTTGTCGGCGATTAAGTCGCGCTGGTGCATTCACCGCCTCCAACAATCACGCCTGCGTGCATTTCCGATGCTCATCTATAGAGGCATGGTCGCACTCGTGCTGTGACACTGCCCCGTCGACTTCTTGGTATGTTTAACCGCATAACTGTCTGTCACGGTGGAAAAGCCGACTTTTAGAATTCGCTACTGCCCCAAATCGATCGAGTAACGAAAGCACCGCTTTGAGCTTGCGAGATAACCGGCGCGGCAACAGTGCTGGCTTCAATGGATGCAGTTTCGAAACTGCAGTTCGGACGGAAAGTACGGAAGATCGAACGCCGAGATTTGGCGCCCGAAATCTCGCACATCCTTCCAAATTCACTCTATGGGATTTGTGGATGCGCAGTGAAAGTCATGTCCGAAAAATCGGTAGCTGAATATTTTCCGCAGCCATTTCAACTAAGTTGCGACGAACGTACTGGTATCCTGTCGTATCCACTAGCGCCATGCATCCCTACCTGAAGTACTTCTCGCCACAGTATCTCGTATCGGACAAAATTTTCACCCATAATGCATCTCTGTGCATGTGTCTTTGCCGGATATCACAATTATAGGACACAAAAAGAAAAGGATGAAAATAAAATTACGGTCATTATGCCAAAGGGAAATTTCCTGGACATTGCGATACCTGCACAAGATTTTTTGTTTACTGTAACATTTTTTTAATTTTTTCAGTTACCTTCCGTATTGAAATGTTCCGTATGTCCATTCCAATGATTCCGTATGTTTCCGTAAGAATCTTACGGAAACATATGGAAAATATATGTAAAATGTACGGGAAGACATGGATTCCGTGTGCGACATATGGAATGGCATACGGAATGTTTCAATAGGGGGGGGGGGGGGTGGAGACACCAAATTTTGAGGCCATGAGAAGCCTGCTGTAGGCTTCCCCTGTAAGCCAGGCTACTGCACACGAAGTCTTGGACAGAGTAACTGTTTAAAATATATTTTTATTGTCTTCCACATGTGCCAAAGTTCTCGTTCTTCTGGTTGAGACCCATCGCTAGAACACCTGACACCGACATCACTGTGTAGGAAGCACAGTGAAAGTTTTACGTCATACCACATCATAGGGACGGGCAATGAGTGTTGACCCATATGCAGCACCGCCGCACCAGGCAAGCCTTGAGAGTATCGGCTGCAAACCCGCATTGCCTCGCTTTACTCAGCGTGTTGTCAAATTAGCCAAGCTTGCTGGCACTTTGCAAATGCTTGGCAGCGTCACGCGAATTTTAGTTTGTGTGCACGCTTTGCATTAGCGTAATATCGTTCGCCGTAGCCGCAATTGTGACGTGGCGGGTAGCACAGAATTGTTATTGCTGAAACCTAGTGTATTATACATACGTCTGATAATTATGATAATTGTTGGAGTTTTACGTCCCATAACTATGCTATGATCATTAGAGACGCCGTAGTGGCGAGCTCCGGAAGTTTCGACCACCGGGGGTTCTTTCTCTGTTGGTGCAAATTTTAGCAGCGACGCTATTTCGAGTGTGTAGCCTTTTTAAAGATTGTCCGATCAATGACACTAGTTGAAAACAAAGAACTGCGATAATAATTGAGGTTTTCCAAAGCGTCACAAGGTGTTAGTGGCATCTTCCAGTAACCCGGTATTCCGCAAAGGCCTCGGCAGACACCGAAATACTGTACACGCTAGAATTCTCTATTAGAAAATTTAAGCGAGTTTTGAAAGCATCCGGATTGTTGATCGCGCCTGCGCTTGCTAGAGTAGAAGATGCGAGCCATATAGCTATGTGGACCCACGATGTCGTGCTTTCTAGGCAATGACGTCACTGTCAAACTCGGCACCCAAAGATCGAAACCTAAAGCCGTTGACGTAAACAATGCTATATTTAATCATTTGATGTCAATATATGAATCATCGAGCGTGTTTCATGTTAGCTGGAGGAATAAAAAACGTTTGAAAAAAATATTCAGGACCCCTTGCCCTACAGGGTAATTGGGGGGCAAGCGAAGCGTCACCGGCGCGTGCGTGCCTGACGTATTGATCTTTCTTTCTTTCTTTCTTTCTTTCTTTCTTTCTTTCTTTCTTTCTTTCTTTCTTTCTTTCTTTCTTTCTTTCTTCTTTCTTTCTTTCTTTCTTTCTTTCTTTCTTTCTTTCTTTCTTTCTTTCTTTCTTTCTTTCTTTCTTTCTTTCTTTCTTTCTTTCTTTCTTTCTTTCTTTCATCACCCTGCGCAATGCTCCCTCCTCACAGATTCCATCCTCCATGCCAGAAGTTGCACTGTCGTCCACGTGCTTAGCAGCGCAACACTTCTATTGGTACAGGCAACAACGACGGTCGTGCGTTCAAATCCAGGCAACAATGAAATGTGGCAACGCGAAATGACAAGTCACCTCGATAACCTCGATAAAAGATCAGATTGCTCTATCACAAACGACAGATCAGCGACAAGTCCGCGATTGCGAAAGCATCAATTATTGGAAAACGGCGCATACAAACACTCGTGTCAGAGGTGCAACTTCGAGGGCCACATTTTCTCGCTGTCGTGAGCACCGGGTTTAACTTTTTACGGTCACACCTACAATGCCAACGACACTTTTCAGGCAATACAGCTTCGCTTGAAGAAGAACACACAAGCCAAAACTTTTATGCCTCACACCCTTTGAGCTTAAATTGCAACACACTACATGACAGGAGAAGCTTTCCTGCAATTCATTGCAATTGAGGAAAAGGGTTATCTATTCAAATTGGTAGAATGTACTTACCCTGTGAGGCTCACCATGTGCATTGTTTATCTGGTCCAACTGATGCTGGCCTACAACAGCTGCAAAGTGGACATTCACCACCAGTGACTGCATGCGTGCCTGCGTGGGCTGAAAATAGTAGTGAATACAAATTGGCATAGCGACGCACCAGAACTCCTGGCTGTGGTTGCTTAATTGCGAAGCACATTTCGTTACTTCCATGGCCTTCATTTTATCTGTGCTTTAGAAAACATATAAATTGCAATGATGCACAAAATACTTGCAAAAGAAAGGGTGGGTTGTTCGAGCAATAGACTGCTTCTAAAATTAAGTTCACCATACGAACAAAATAAACTCAATATATCAAGTCAACTAGCTTAAAAGGGACACTCCCGAGCAAGCTCCCTCTCCAATATCGCACACTTAACTGCTAATTGTAAATTAGCTCGGTGTTCTGGAACCTTCTGTATAGCACCATGTTTGCGTCATCTATTTGCACGTACTTAATCATCACCCCTTCTTACATTGCTTAATTGTGAACAAAGCACCCGTGCGGGAGCCGAAACGTCTTTTGTTTTAAAGTTCCTTTTTTGTATTTGGTAGGCGTATTCCTTTTACCTTTGACTATGACCATTCCCGAACATGCGAGTTTTCGTCAAACTCTTGATTTCATTCAATTCACTTAAATATCATGCTGGCTTGTCTTACGCAGCCGTCGGCCCATCTTATTCGGAGTTGGACGTTCTGCACCCCGACACAAGCATTTTTACAGCAGAGGTGCACACGATATTGATGGCTGCCAAACACATTAAACAATTTCACATACCAAAAGCAGTAATGTGCACAATTACTTGAGTGTTGTAAGAGTTGTAAAAACAGCACAAAAGCACCAAAAATAATGTAATAGTGTCGCTGTATTCAATTTTGCGCACCGCTTACGCATCCAGGGAGCACGTCGTCATATGCTTGGTGCCAGGGCAGCGTGAGATCGTAAGGAACGTATTGGTGGACCAGTTAGCTACATCCGTCCACCCAAACGCTGCCAACACATGCGTGGCTGTTCCTTTAATGGATCTAAAGCCGTTCGATTGCATAAGCTCGGGTCATACTGGCAGAGCTGATGGTATAGGCAAGCAGAAAGTAAGCTAAATCTGATCTAGCCGCACCTCGGTAAGTGGCCACCAATATCGAGGACACGCCACACAGAGGTAACACATTGCAGACTCAGAATAGCACATGCACACAGCACATGCGCACACCTTTTGTCTGGTGATGATCTACGCACATGCGATAAATCTGCCGCTTAGCATACTACATATCTTGCTAACGGCAGAAAGCGTTTTGCATTCCCGTTCATAGAATTTATCATGAAATAATCACGTTGTGTGATTAACAATGCAAGCCACACTCCCGGTTTCTTGCGTTGTATCTTTTCTATGGCTCCTGTTTACTTAAGAGGTCTTCATATAACATTACTCAGGTCTAAACTCGAGTAAGCCTCTTCAATCTAGGGTCCTCGCGTTTGTACACTTATACGCTACGTAATACTCTACTTGGATTGCGATGTTGATATCTTATGAAGATGGATTTAAAATGTCGCCATCTTTTGTTTCTTGTAAGTTATATCCTCCTGTTTAACTTTTTTTACTTACATATTGTGTGCTGTGTTTGAAAGCTAAGTGACCCAGCAACACACTGTATCACTTTGTCTTGACCGTGTATCTGCTATGCTCTAGCTGCGAGTTGCAGTATTGAAAATAAGTAAACACAAGCTCACGAAAACCATACAAAATCATTCAGCTCATTCATTGTTGCTAATTATTCTCATTCTGCCGGCATCCATTTAATGGCATTGAGTATGAAAATAAATAAGTAAATATATCCTGAATGCTTACCACTGCTGGGTTGTCACCCTCCATGCTGGTGACTGGAGAGCTCAACCGGAGATGCATGCACGTTGGCGGCAAAATGATGATGATATTATGGGCGATGATGAAGGCGCTACAGAACTCCCCCCACCCCCTTGAAAACTACGATGGCGACCTGCGACCTTCGGATCCGAAGGTCGCAGATTCGGTCCCTACCAGCGGAAGTGGTCTTTTCGACCACTATATCACAAATTTAAGTGCGTAACTAGATAGGACGGCGCCCATGGCAAATATATTTTGCTGTCTCGCATGATGGTTAAAGATAATAATAATAATAATAATAATAATAATAAGAAATAATAATAATAATAATAATAATAATAATAATAATAATAATAATAATAATAATAATAATATATCTGTTTCGGGCAAGCGAAGAGTGATTTCTTGATTGTTCACTACAATGGGACTAGTAGCTGTCTTGCACATTCGTGCATCGTACGATACACGCAAGTCCACAAGGTTAGCAAAAAAGGTGAAAGAAGAAATGGACATAAACGGGAGGCCTGTTTATGTCCCGTTTCTCAGCGCTCGTTTGTTTCGCATCGCGTGTGAAACAAGTTGCCCCAAAACGTGTCTTGCTATGAAATAGACCTTGCCGGTTTCCTGTTGTTTCCACACAAAAGGGAACGATAGTTCTGATCGCAGCAGCAGTTCAATCGTTCTTATTCAAACAGTTCTTATCGTTTTTCGCTGCATTACCGTGAAATGTATAGTTCAATATTATTCATTGCGTACATCAAATCTGCATACTATGCCGACATTTTTTTATCAATGCTAATGAATCGTTAAAAAACTCGTTCCGTCAAACCTTGTTGTCTCCTCGTTATCGCATATTATTGCCTTTTGTGACCAGTTCTAAAGTTGATGGTGAACAGTTGTCATGAAAAACGCGTTCTTTTATATTTTAACACTCTATTTACATCATTTGGTTATTAAGAACAGAAATATGAAGAAGACTATACACTAGGACCCTCCGTAAAGACTAGAGCAGCACTTTTCTTGCTTTTCGAGAAGCAAACTTTCCTATAATCACATCAAAGCTCGTTTTTTTTTTTTTTTTTTTTTCAGTTTCTTCGCTTCCCACACTCAGTGGCCCGAGGGCCGCATTGTGACTGTCTTCGTCACATTTTTTTTTTCTTAATAAGTATGTTGATGAGCTACACCGGGCATGACTTGTCTAAAGTATTCTTTTTCTTGAGGAAATCCCTTCAGTGATACATAACCGTGAAACTAAACTCTATATTTTAGAATCGTCGTCCAGATTTTAGTCATTTTGGGGGTAGATAGCGGCATCGTCGTCATCTTGCGAGCCCACATTTACGTGCCTTCGAAGACTCAAGACATAATCGCAGCAAGGAAGACCAACAACCGTCTGAGCGACCTAGCTCTGCTTGCGGTCAAGCGATCTCTTGCCATTCAGATAGATCGATAGATCTCCAGCGTGTTGTTGACGTGTTCAGTGCTGCGCACAGTAATCGACGTATACGTCTACACTAATATGCTGGCATAATGAAACCCTATTGTACCTTTGCGGTGCATTCATGGGAAAATTGTTCGGGCATGGGTACATATAGAAGTGAAACCTTACCGGAAACAGAACACCCGCTTCACCATCGAATAATCCCCGGCCGTGTTCTGTCTTGTGCTGTCACAGCGCAGGCATTGGCACCATTGGTAGTGACGAACTCTCGAGTACTTTCTCGGTTTCTGTCCTCGCTTTGAAACAACTGCAAAGGGCGCTGACCGAGGCCGCGTCGGTGACCTCGCTTGTCTGGTGAACAGTGTATAGTCGGAGACCTGACATTTCAGTTTTTGATAGGTGGTGTACAGAATAGCCAGATGTGAAATCACCGACATGCCTATGCGTGATCTAGTTTTACAAAACTACCCTCCCTTTATTTTTGTTGTTCTTTTTCTACATAGCTTTTTTGTTATTCTTTTCCCCATTTTCAACGCTTAACACCACCAGGCGGCGCAAGAAGGGCGCTTGTTTTTACTAGTTGTTTTGTAATCTAGCGCGTCTTTAGGAAACTTGGAATTGACATGAAAATGACTTAGTAGTTGTCGAGCGCATCCAAGGGGCTTATAGCATTCGCATGCGCATTCGCAAGTTTTAATGCGACACAAAACAGGACGTGGGACTAAAACATGTATACGACGAACATAAACTACACAGGCAAGTTAACCGCAGTTACGACCAACCACGGTTAACCGCGTTGAACTACGGTTAGCGCCAACCACGGTTCGCCGATGTTACACGGCGCACAAGCGTTCTCGGTTAGGGCGCGTTCACACTGAGACATTCGGCGGCGAGAGCGCGCGGAATCCGCTTCGGCGGCAGCGAGATCCGCCGGAAAAGCCTTTTCCGCGTCGATCGGTCCTGGACCGATTTTTTGCGGCAGCTGCCGCCGGATTCCCTCACCGCGAACCAATCGGAACGCGAGTAGAACATTCGAAAAATGGCGGCGTGCTTGTGATATGCAGGTCGTCGAAGCCCGCAGCAACAGCGAAGTCTTTCGTAATCATCCTGTAGCTCTCGACAAGTGCCAAGTGTTGTCGCGATTATCATCTTTGCAATACACCATCGCGATCTCGCAAAAAGCATTATCTCGGCTAGACCAAGCTTCTCGCGTCTTGCAAATCAGGGCGAACCAACCACGACTGCTTGCGTCGTTTCTTGTTCGGCGAACGCATGTTTCTCCTCGTCAGACATCGCCAGAAAGTTCCTTTCCAGCAGGCCCAGCAGTTCGACGACCCTGCTCCTGTTTATGCGCTTCGCCATAACGAAACGCGTACACAACGCAGAGCGCGTCGATGCCAGCGTTCCTTCGCGCGAAGGGACGATGACAACTAGCGCGCCCTAATTTCGGCGGTGCGGTTGCTAAGCGGTGTGGACAATGTTTGAATTCGGCGGCGCGCGAATTCCGGTCGCTGTGGCCGGCGGATTCCCAGTGTGAATGAGCCATTAAAGCGGACTTGCTTTGGCGTGAATGGCTCTGCGTCTGGCGGCAGTCCGGCGTTCAACTCGGCTGTTATTGCCGCGTCCACTTTCGCATTCCTTGAGGGGCTCCGTAGATGACGCAAATTGTTTTCCCAAAGCCTAATCATGCTTTCCGTGCTTCGTGCAGGCCAATTCGTTTTTTCACGAACGCTCGCCGGCGGCACACGCCCTCCATGGAGGCCGCCATTTTCTCGGTTAACTGCCAAACGAGGTCATAGATGCCGAGGTCGCCAAGCTCGGTTTCGTACAACCACGCGGTTAACGGCATAACCGCGGTTTCGCATATCGTGTAACATAAGCGAACCGCGGTTACACGTAACCACGGTTACACTAACCGAGGTTTAGACACGGTAAGCAAAACCACATTTATGCCGCTAACCGCGGTTGTAGCAAACCGAGCTTGGCGACCTCGGTTTGGCAGTTAACCGAGAAAATGGCGGCCTCCATGGAGGACGTGTGTACGCCGCGAGCGTTCGTGAAAAAACGAACGAATTGGGCTGCACGAACCATTTGCGTCATCTACGGAGCACCTCAAGGAATGCGAAAGTGGACGCGGCATAACAGCTGAGTTGAACGCCGGGCGGCCGCCAGACACAGAGCCATTCACGCCAAAGCAAGTCCGCTCTAACCGAGAACGCTTGTGCGCCGTGTAACATCGGCGAACCGTGGTTGGTCGTAACTGCGGTTAACTTGCCTGTGTAACACGGGTATAAGTCTATCGACCAAGCCATGAGGCACGCGCACTCACCGTTAAAGGTCAGGGTGTAGCACACCACGCAGGGACGGGACAAGGCCGGAGACTCGAGGCGAGCGTCCGCAGTAGACGTCGGCTCAGGCGGAAAAGAGCAGAGCGCGGCCACAGTACAAGCAGGCTCAGGAGGCTGCGATGGAACAGAGCTCCTGATGATGATGATGCTCCTTGGATGATGGCACCTACCCACTCAGGGGGATCGGCCAAGAGTCGGGCGGATCATAAAGTCTGAAAATTTTAAGAGCTAATAGACGTTACTGTATCAATAGAATGAGCGTCTTTTTTTTTTTTGAATTTTAGTTTTTATTAGACCGTGTTGCATAACCTGCAAATGGCCAAAATTGTTTATGTCATTATGACAATTTTAAAAATTATTAGCGGTTGATGTGTCGAATAAGACGATTTGATTCGCATATGAATTTTTCGATAGCACTGCATATATTCCCGTCCGAGTGCCCCAGCACAGAAGCCCCAAATGATAACAGTATAGTTGAAGTAACTGGCAGATCAAGGTGCCGCATTACAATTTCAATTGTTCGTTTTCTGAGAGAGGAAAAACGTCGGCATTCCAGCAAGAAATGTTCGATTGTTTCTGCCTCATTGCAAAAGGAACATGTAGGAGAGATCGCCAGACCAGCTCTGTGCATGTATAAATTAAGAGCTGGGATCCTACAGCGCAATCTTTTCATTGCTACTTCTATCTGCCTTGTTTTACACCATTTTCTGCTCCAAGGGAACTGAAGGTGTTGAAAAGCTGGTGATGAAGCGAGACGAGGAGTAAGCAATGATAAAGCGTGCTTTCTAAATCTGGCCGCAGCGACGAACGCCGTAACTGGAAGTAGGTCAAGGACTGGGCCTGCAAGGGAAGCCTTTGCCAAAGTGTCCGCAACTTCATTCAATACTATCCCTTTATGCCCCAGAACCCATACTAACCGCAGGTTTCGCAAATCTGTGGACCAAGTGCGCGCAATAATCTCAGAGTATGTGATTCAGCTGGGGTTGTTAAAGCAGAACACAATGATAATGAATCGGTTACTATAGCCACTGAAGTTATGGAGACGGGAAGTTTACGCAGGGCCAAAATGACAGCTAAGAATTCAGCCAAAAATATTGGTGTATGATCAGGGAGTCTTACAGAAAAGGACCAGTTTAGGTGTGTGGAAAAAAATTCCAACACCGGCCTTTTCCTCACACTGCGAAGCATCAATTGCTATCACAACAGTCGTGCTAATCTGATTTAAGTGATCTTGAAAAAGTCCATTCAGTACATTCCAAGGAAATAACTTCGCGTTTTTAGGGAATATATCCTGTCCGTTCGACTTCGTAGCTCGAGCTGCACGATTCCGTGGCCCGCGAACCACGCGCGCTTTTCTTCGTCGGCCCTCACACCAATCACCATCACGCCACATTTCACTTTCGGCCCCACACGCCGATCATCATCACCGGGAGCCCGCGCACTTCAAATTCGGCACCGCACGCCGAACGACATGACGCCGACGCTCGTTCACCGTCCTCTTACCAAAGTATTCACAATAAACACAAAACAATAGCCCCACGTTTTTAATTGTGCAGATGCTTCTTTAGGATTATATGTGATGGCAAGAATGACAACCATAGATGACAACGTTCCAAGATGTCAGCGTTCTTGTGGTTAGCGGTCTCGGGGCCCAGCTTTTTCCCCTATAGTCAGTGTATTAACTCTATGTCCGGGGAATGACGGCGACGGCGATTGCAAAAATCAGCCGAGAGTGTCCATATAATTGCTATCGCAATAAAAAGAAGGCAGCTTTCGCTTGCGAGTCGTCTTGGGTGAATGCAGAAGGGACCCTGTGGAGTTTTTTTCCTCCTCCTCCGAAGGAATCAACGCTAGTAGATGAGAAAGAAAGCTAGCTAATGAAGTGGGGCTCGAGGCGTGAGAGCTGCGCGCTCACGTCTGTCCTCGCGTAAGCGTGAAGCTATGGGTGATAAAGAAGAGGTGTAAAGAGGTGTTCAAGATGATGGTTATGAAAAACATTTTATTGGAAGGGAAAAGGAATTAGTGGAAGGGCGGTCGGATCCTCATTCCGGGATTCGGTTGGCTCAAGGCCGCCGCCCTAGCTTTTTACGCGAGGGCTTGGTGGTCCTCGATGGTCGAGCTGAACAGGACTGCCTCCCATTTTTTCCCACGTTGTCGGCTCTTTAGTGTATGAGGCATTACTAGCCGCTGCAAAAAAAAACAGTTAAAAAAGTTCATCTGTGTAATTGCGTAATGTGTCTCACTGGTACGTATCAAAACTTGCCACATTCGTTCTTACGTGCCATCGTAGCACGCAGAACCAGTGGTGATGTAAAAAAAAAACTGAAAACAAGGCCGATGAATAAGCTTTAATGAATGCGCAATAGTTTTCGCCTTGAGTGTTCTTAGCGTTAGTTGCTGGACCCCAGAGATTTTCGAAACTGTGTTATAGTGTTCTAGAATATTGGGTAGTGAGCCCACTCTCCGGGGAGAGGGTACGTTGCCGCGGCGCAAAAAATGTAAACGAGTTTTCGTTTTCCTGAGTGCCCGCGTGGCGGCGCTACCATCGTCAGCAATGGGAGCCTTCGCGCCTTCGCCCCGCTGCTGTAGGGCTGCTGCTGTGTTTCGTCGTTGCTGCAGGTTTTCGGCCGAGCATTGCTTCGTCAATACGTTTCATTTTTCAGTTCCTGTAGTTGTGAATAATGTAGATTGGTAGCAAGGCTTGTTCACGGGCTGCTTTTCATGTGAAGAACTCCGTGCAGGCAGCATTTTAGATGTGCTGACCATTGTGAAAGCAAGGCTTTGGCAAGATGTTGGGTGCCGAAGCCATGCCTCAATGCTCTCTCAATAAATAATGCAATTCTATGTTGTTACGCGACTTCATTTTTACATTAAGGGGCTAAACACAGACAGAGCAGGCAAACGCCAAAAAGCAAAGCACTTCAAGATAAGCCGCTGCACTTAAATTTTTTTCCTTGCTATAGAAGATTTTTTAAATTTATTATTGTTCCTGCGCTTTAGATTTTACAAGTGTAGGTTAAACTTGAAGTATGAATCTTCTCTGAAGATTCTTTTCTGTTTACTGACCCAAATACAAGAAAATGCCAGATTTGAAAAACAAGCAAGATAGTATGTTAATTGCCACTCGCCATGCATACTATAGCAATAAACCCTTAATTCAATTGTGAATGGTGGCTTTGGTCCTTGGCGTACCATCAACAGTGCGATTAATATGATCTACCAGAACGTCAGTAGATCTGCATAAAAATGCATGTGTTTGAATGGAAATGTGTCTATTATTTGTCATTTTTTTAGTATTTCTTCTGATTCAGTGTCTTCACTTATTGTGTGAACAATATGTGTGAGTATTCATGTGCTTTTGTGAACTTTTTAAATTTATGCTATGCTAAGTATGCTATTGAAATATTTAGCGTCTCTTTGTGAGTATTTTTCTAGCATCTATTGGGCTGTTTTAGGAGACATGCTTTTTTGCCGCACACGCTGATAAGTACAGAATGGGGCGAGGCCCTCTTCAAGCTATTTCAGCTTTTTTCCATCTGTTTTCACTTTGCAAAAAAAAAATGAAAGTGATTGATACGCATGGCTTTTGTGGAGTATATAAGGTCATTGTGCAGCTGCCCCACCAAATAAACTTTTCACTTATTTCCGCAAACGATTGTTGTCTACATTTTTCCACACCTTCATTACAAATTCATTTTTCTAAATACAAGAGTGCGGACAAATAGTTCTGTAGAAAAGAGTGCATATGAACCTTTTAGGCATACTATAGTGTCAGCAGAATTGCTAACTGAATTTTGCACTCAACTGATAGCGGTGTTTGCATGCAATTTCTTACACAAATATAATTTCCAGCATGTGAGGGGTCTTCAAGAAGCAAAATCTGATTGCATGGTCTACCCTTACTTTCGGTCTTTTATTTCTTGGGCATGATTAGGATAGGTCTTTCCTGCTGTGCACTCCCACACATTATCTTGCACTTTTCAGGAGAATATATCAACTGAGAGCGCGTAAGGTGCTTAAGTTTGTAGTAATATTGTTTTATTTAGTGAGAGTATGACCTCACTAAAGAGACTACCGAGTACAAACGCTAGTATGAAAATATTAGTCTCCTTTTAATCTAAAGGCAATCGATGTCAGTGCACGTTAAAGAACCCCAGGTGGTCGAAATTTTCCGCAGTCCTCCACTACGGCGTGCTTCATAATCAGAAAGTGGTTCTGGCACGTAAAACCCCATAAATTATTAATTATCTAAACGCAATAAAACTGCGAGATCTTTTTTTTTTTTAAGCGAGAGCTCGCTCCTGCAATACAAAACTGGCGGTTTACAGCATATATTGCATCCGGCGCCCGCTGATGACGCGCTCATGTTTAGCGATACTTCATGCGCCAGAACAACGGCCAAAGCAAGAATATGCTCACGCAAAAGAAAAAAAAGCAACGAAAATGGCTATGTACAGGGGTTGCACAAGAGTAGTTTGTGCTTGAAGCGCTGGCAAACTAACCTTTGCGCTGAGGGCAGCAACGCGTCGCTTACATTGCAGGTGGTGGTGGCGCCATCTACCAGGTGAGACATAAAGTGCGTCAGTGCACGGCCTCCATCAGCCCACTACCCCTTTCTAGAACACTTTAACTGTGTAGGACACCCCTGGAGGAATATCGCCGTCGGCGTCGCTAGCGTCGCTGTGTCTCGCGATGATGATGATAGTGATGCTCCAAGAAATACTGGGTTTATCCACTCGGGAGAATCTCGGCAAAAATTGGACGGTTATAACTCTGATTTTAAAGATATCAATTATTACTAAAACTGATTACTGTCGATTAAAACGAATAGTTCTTAATGAACTATATTCGTTCGCAATCGTGACCTTGCAGGCATGTGACATGCCTTACAAGGTCACGATATGTGCACAACTACTAAACTTACACACAGTGACATCGATCCACCTGTAGTACTATAAAGCTAGGCTCAAAGCGGAAAATCCGGCACTGGCTGCTATTCGCTGACTGCTTCGCGTGAAACCGATTCCCACAACCGTGTGGGATCTGCCGGAATTTTTATTCTCAGGTTGTAACCGACTATAGTTGCATCGTCACTGTGAGCAATGTTCGTTAAGCGTCACCGAACGTTTTCTAAACACAGAATCCCAGGTAGTCGAAATTATCCGGTAACTCTCCGCTCTATGACGTCTGTCGTAGTCTGAGCTTCTTTGGGACGTTTGAGCTCCGTAAGATATAACCAACCATTTTCTTTTCCTATGGGGCTTTAGCCGCAACAAGTGGTAAGGTACTCCTTCGAAAATTGTTTTTCATTAATAACGACTACATTGGCGTGTAGCTCATGGTCCGACGTAATAGTTGGCGGTTAGAGCAGAGAGATTCAAGCTTTATCGCCAAGTAGTGCACGCTACGGTTCGATGATGTGCATATATGATAAGTAGTGTTCGTCGGCGTATTCGAGCAACGCTTGACTATAGATTGCGTAGTAAATGTGTCAAGCGGGCAGCCAACACTGCAAACCACAACTGGCGTTGCCCCCCGACGTGACCAAGAGCGTCCGCAGAACTTTTTGCATTGAGGTGCATCCGCAGAGGGGGGATGGGGGGGGGGGGGGTAATTTAGCACTGGCAGCCTTTCTTTCACTGCCGTGACATGACAGGCAGATCAGTCGATAGCTTGTAACGTGCGAAATTGAATGGTAATTCTGAAGGCCAGAACCTGATGTGTGCTAATCGAGCTGTGTAGCTTATTGCTTGCAGCATAGAAAAATGTTAGCCGCCATTCCCCCCCTTGTACCTCCCACCGGACGCCCATGGACATGACGCGTTGTGTAGGGTCTTTTTGCCAAGAATTTTGAAGCAGTACCGTGGCGCTGTGGGTAGAATACCTGACTGTCATGCAGAATGCCTGAGTCTCGAGTTGTGATTCTTACTTTTGCCTTCCAGTCGGGATTTTCCACTCGACAACACTGTCAATGCCGCCACCGGAGTTTCTGCGACACGAGCTCCTTAACCACTTTCGCTTTAAGATTTCCGGTATATTCTCGCTTGTTCCTGGGTTGATATATGCCGTGATCACCTGTGGCGCGTACCCCTATCCCAAGGGCCGTGTTACGCGGGTATGGCCACACGTGACATGGTTTATTTTTTTATTTGTATAACTGGAGGCCTTTCCACGGCCCATGCAGGAATGGGTACATGGATACGTGAAAAAAAAAACGTACATTGTCAAAAATTCATGGTGCAAATTCTATACACTGTATGAGGTTCATGAATGAGTCAATGGTGGTACAACACACAATATCATTAGGTAAGGTATTCCAGAGGGAGATAGCCGACGGGAAATGTGCGCGTGTATATGTGCGCGTGTATATATACACATGCAAAAATTAAAAAAAAATTCGGGGAAATTTTATCAGATATAGTGTGGGCATCATTGCTAAGCCAAATGTCATATTTTAGGCACAGGGGCGTCACCAGAATTTTTTTTTCTGGAGGGGGGAGGGGGCTTAGACCCCCCACCCACCTCTGGTTGCGCCAGCTGGTGTTTGCTATCTCAGGTAAGGCCTCACCGTCTCCCTATATTACGCCCGAGAACCTCGATCATTGCAGCGCGTAAATACCATTGTTAAAGCATTCCACTCGCAGCGTACGCGTTTTATATCCTTTTGCACGGATTATGCATTTTGTAAGGAAAAATAATTACTGACGACTGCAATACTGCCTAATGCGAATTCTCGAGCGCAGCTGTTTAGGTGTTTTGATTTTGCAATAGGCTGAGGCGCGACTGCCTCGGTCACCGGGAGAGCGCGGATGGCAGCGCGTGTGCGCTTTCCACAAACAGCCGCCGCAGACAGGCTCCGTTCATGCAGCGCTTTATTTCCATATGTGGTATCGGAGGACGCCCTCGCCGGATACCTTAGTGATTACGTCATCAGCGGACCGCACGACGGCTCGCACGCTCGCACTACTGTGGCGGCCGCGGGTGGCGGGCCGCGGAACCCGTCGTCTCACCAGTCGTTCCCTCCTCCTCGCGTTCTCCTCACTATCGCCGTCTTTCATCCTCCGCGTTCGCTCTCTTTTCGTCCTCGTTCACCCGCCGGTTACGACGAACGGCCAACGCCGCTCAACGCAGGAACGGGGCGCCTAAGAGCTGCGCTCTAAACTTGTTTATTATGGACGAACTTTTGCTCGGAAAACTAGATGCAAAATCTAAAAGTCCGCTGGAGCGTTTCCACACAGAAAGCGACCCTTCGACCAACGCACGTATTCTCGCAAGCCTCGCAGGTCAACCCGCTTCTCGTGCCCGTGCGCAAGAGGAGGATTTTTTAGAAACCCCTCCTTGGTTGGAAAGGATGATTAAAAAAAAAAACCTTCTTTGTTGGAAAAAAGCTCGTTGAACATACAAAGCACAAAAAATGGAATGAATCGAGTTCAGCAAAAAAAAAAAAAAGTACTCGCAGGATCCCCTACGCATTCGCCTCGGGTGGCTCGAAGGCGAAAACTTCCGGTGTGGCCGAGGAGTCTTCTTTTTTCTTCTTTTAAAGTGAATTCTTTTTTAAAACCTCCGTGGGAGCAGGTATATTACCGGGCACTTTATATTCCGCTAACTTCACTTTTTCGTTTCTTTCTTTTTTTTTTGTAACGCTAATGCCGCAATGACGAATCGTATCTTCAAACAGAGATCTAAGGCTTTCGTCCTAAAAAAAAAAGGAAACAAGGAAACTAACATTGCAGGTCAGCACCATATGCATTAAAGAAATACTTGTCAGGACACGAAATGCAACCTCGATATAACTGCTATTTCATAAGAGAAAAACAAATAAGATATCCTAAAAAGAGTCATAGCAAGGCGGGAGATGCACTAGCTAGCAATCCCAAGGTTCTAATAGCAGGTCACATCATACATGTGAAACACTAACATGTCAGTGCTAACATGAATGCATAGGCCGGCGCACGGGTGAGGCAGGAGGGGGGACCAATGACAGGCCCTCATGATAAACACGTCATCGCATCATTTTCATTTGGGCGAAGTTTCACCGCAGAGCCCTCCACCGGCCTCTTCACCCCACCCCCCTCCGGTAGCACGCCTAAGGTCTTTGATAGCTGTCATACGGATCGAGCGGGATGTTATAAAGACGAGCTGTTTTTTTGCTCTTTTTTGTTTAACGGTTCTTGACAAAACCAGCACCTCCGGGCCTCTTCTATTACGCACGATCGATGCAACGTCCTCTGACCTCACCCTTAGGCTGGGCGTGAAATACCGAAAGGAAGTACACGGTCAATTTGCACGGCGCGTGCGATACGGCCGACTGGACAGAAGGAAAAGAAAGAAAAAAGGAAAAAAGAAACGACGGGCGAGGCGCAGTGCGCGGAACAACCGCGCGTACGACTTCCGCCATACGCAAGGACCACAAACAACGTCGACGCTGCGTTGGCTGCGTACCGGACACCGTGACATCGTGATTCCGCTCTCTCTATCTCTCATACATACACACACACACACACGCGCGCGCGCACAAATACGGTTCCGCAACAGCGCTGCTAGAGCGGCCGCCTTTGAATGAAACGACGGACCGTGCAGCAGGATGCCGGCAAAATAAAAAAAATAGTGAAAGAAACAAAGCCCGCAGCGAACGCATCGCCGCGTCTCGCGCATCCATACCTCTCCAAAACCGCTCCAACCGCCAACCCAAAAATGGCGAGGGGAAGAAGGAAGGAGAGACTGCTCTTCACAGCACAAACTGGTAAGCCAGCAGCGCGAAGAGTCGCGCCAACTTTATTTTTCCTCGCGTAAGCGCACGAAGTAGAGACAAAAGATCACGCCAGGGGGGGGGGGTGCCTCTCGTTTCAAGCAAGGTCAACTTCACTCCGGTGGCGGCCATATTTTCCCCTCTCACCCGCGAAACCGGACAGCGACGTTAAAGCGACGTCTAGCCCTGGCCGGTCGGCCGTACACGGCTTTGTAGAAATTTTGGTCCAGTTGCGTGCGTTTTTCTGTTTTGTGTTCGCTCTGCACGCAAGAAAAGTTGCGTTTTGTGTCACGCGTCCGTGTGTCACGCGGCGAGACAGCGACGACCATGCACGTGGAGTTGACAAAGCGCAACAGGTGAGTTTGTTGTGGATTTCTTCGAGCGTAACGACGCGGTACGTGGTACAGCCAGCCGTGCGCAGAAAAGCTGCGCGATCTCGAAACGTCTCAAACATTACGATGGAGCGCCAGCGCGCCAACCTATCTGCTGCAGCTAAATCTATGTGACAGCTATGTGACCCTGGCCGCTGCAGCGGTTTCTGACAGTTACGGACAGTTAGCTTCAAAAGTTTGTGGACCGCGAGACGCGAGAAAATGCCCGAATATTCCTCGCTGCTTCGGCAGGCAGCCTCGAATTTAGATTTCCGCAGCCCGTTCTAAAACGCGCTGACAGCATGTACTGTGCAGTTCGACCGATTGCACGCGCAATCCTGCAGTGGTATGTAAACTTAGTCGCCGACCGTCGCTCGCGTTGGCAGAGTTAGCCTTGTGTGTTTTGTATGCTGGTAAATTGGGCAAATCGCGTGTTTGGCGAGTTGGAGAAAGAAGAGAGGGGGAGCGTCCAGGTCTTTGTCAACGCACACACTTTATACTGGTCTGCCTGGAATGTAAATTTCGTTATCGGTTTAAAAACATGCATCGTGGCGAAAGCATGTCTAGAAAGGAAACTAATTTCTCGACAAGCAGGCCGCGACGGGTGCTCTTCCTGCCGTCTGCTACGCTATTTTACACACGAAAACGAGTGGGATAAAAAAAAAAAAAAAAAAAAAAAAAAACGCGACGAATCAACGTAACGCCATGAAAAAAAAATATTGTTTAAAAGTAGCGCCGTACGTCAGTGTTGACAATTGTATTTCTGCTTTAATTTGTTTAGCAAATTTCGCCTAGGCAAGTGGTATGACATTATAGAAAGTCGATCGTCATACATTAATTGCGTACTGAGTGCTAAAGTAATTGACCTTTTTCCCACCCTTTTTTTTTTCGATTAACGGTATCGAGGATTAATTTGTTATGGGCGGGTAAGCGCTAAAGGTCCTTCACTCGCCCACGTTGTATTGCTCTAGTAGCCGCCCACAATTTTGTTTTCTTTCTTTCTTTTTCTTGCGACTGCGAGAGGTACGCCCCGCCTTCGATTCGGCTGCAGCTTTTTAATTACGGCTCACATAGTGTGGCTGCTTAGAAAAAGACGAAAGATGTGAGGCATCGGAGCGCTGGTATAGCGAGGCCGTTCTGGGTTGCTTCATTTTACGGTATGATATTCGCTTTATACATGTGTTTCGTACGATATCTATGATTCGGTCTGATCTACGCCTGTGATTCCAATTAACGGCGTACAGCACATCTATATGATATGCTATATACATATCCTCCGTGTTATCGTGGCATTGCGCTGCGCGATATGTATTATCGGGATCATTAATTAATGGAGCGGCAGTGTTCGTAAACGTGTTATCACCCGCTATATGTGTGCGATATGTCAAGGCCATGCGCAGATTGCGCATTTCCTCCACATGACGTGTCTTTCCTAAAGCCGTGCAGCTCTTATCAGATAAGCACACGCTGCGCCTAGTGTCAAAGTTCCGTTTGTGGTGTAAACAGAACGCGCGGATTGCGCTGGCAGAAGAGCTCAGTGTTTCACCGCGGCCACGGTGGACCGCGGCGTACGCATGCGACTGGCGTGCCTGCCTGGCTACGTTTGCAACGCGGTTTCTGGTTTTTGAGAGTTTTGTGTTTATCGCTCGCAGGTGGAGGCGTGACGCGCACAGCGGCGTCAGGTTGGACCCATGACCGACGAACGGGGCGAATTTGTCGAGTGGCGTTTCTGGCGCTTCCCACCGCCCAACGCCAGCCACCAGCGTTTCGGCGACGAGATCGCGAAGTTCGCAGCGGCCGCGGCTATCCCTTCACGTGCTGCTGGAACTGCGACCGTCGCCGGAAAAGCAGCCGTCGCTTGCGGGCAGCGAGACCGTGCGGCGGCGAAATGTAGTACGTCGTCGCCGCGGTGCTCGGTTTTCCTCGAGAAGCGACCGGCAGCCGTCTCCGTCCGATGAAAGCAGCAAGCACAACCATAAGCATCCAGAAGAAAAGGCCGGCATTGCGCCGCCATCAGAACCCGACGCAACCTCCCTCGGAGCAGACGACGCCGCCAAAGCAGACGACACCAGTCGTCGTCACAACGGATTCGTTCCAGTCGAAGCGTAGCCACCGGCGCGAGCCACGAGAACCCCCGCGCCGGTGGTCTCGGTGGCCAGCGATTGCGGAGGATCGCTAAGCCTAACCGCGTAGGGCGTCTGCTGCGAGACGCCGCCTCGGCGAGCAGGTGATGCGTCGGCCGCCGAAGGCGGCGGCTTGCGGTCCGTGACGACGTCGCACCGTCGATCCCCTTGAAAGCGGCAGCTGCCGCGCCCGTGGGAGACGCCAGCTGGGCAACAAGTCGAGCAGTAGCAGCAGCGCCGAGAAGAGAGCCAAGGGCTCGAGCGACTGCTTGTCGGCCGAGACGGCCCAAAAGGTAGTCCCGGTTTTGTTTTCGGTTGGGCCGCGACGTCGTCAGGGGGAAGGTACGCAAGACGTTCCGCAGCCCTGCGAGAAAAGGCGGCCCCGCATCCGCCGCTCAAGAAGAACGACTTTCGCCGTAGCTCAGGGAAAATGTCACGGCACCGAATCTCACGTGGTTGGTTGCGAGTGCGAACGGCACCACCCCGAAGAAGAGGAGCGAATCGAGTCCGGAGAGCTCGGCTCGGGATCGGTCTACGTCGACACGGTCTCGCACCTGGCGGAGTCCGAAGACGGCGTGGTGGTCGCTGGTGATGCGTCGACCTCCAGAACGGCGGTGTCCCGAGAGCGTCGAAGTCGTCGGGACGCCGACGACTCCGCCCCAGCGGTCTCCGAGCAACGCGAGCGATACGACCGTGTTCGGGGATGAAGTCGCACCAGACTTCGTCTTTCCGCGACCTCAACACCCGCCTTCTTCGGCGCCCGTCACCCCGAATGGCGCGGGCGGCAGCGGGTTACCGGCGGCGGCGGTCTACCGTCGTACAGGGCCTCCGGACTGCGCGTGCGGTCTCACAGTGAAGCCGACTCCACGACGCTCCTCTACTCGCGCGCAACCGTCGTGCACGAGTCCTGGGTCGCGGCGACGCCAACAAAGCGACCGTCGGCAGCGACAGCACGGCGGCGGGCTTACGCCGCGCCCACTTTCACGTTGACGCAGCACCGCAAGGTTGTTCTTCCACAAATTCTCTCGCGCCCTCGAGCGCGCTGTCCTTCGGGCTGCGGCAGCGGTCAGCGAGAAAGTGGCGACGCCAAGCCCGGTAGTGCCCAAGTTTCCAGTGCCGCGGGTGGTGGTGGTGGACGTCGGCATTCGGCGTACGATGACGCGCCCCCTCTGGCCGGTAACGTGCTTCGTAAGGTCGCCTCCCTGACGCTTGGAGCGAGCCGCCATCGAGGCCAAAGTGAACCGGCCCAAAGTGGTTCCCGAAAAGCTCGACTTCAGCATTTACGAAAATTCGAAGGTATATATATACCTGCGCCCCCTTATTGGCCTGATTGCTTTTTGTGTCCGTTATAACTTGCAGCCCCTTGTCTTGGCTGGCTAAAATCATTTGAAATGCAGAGTGTGCTAATTGTTTAACGAGTGCCATTGGTGTTTGCGTCCTTAATAGCTCGTTGTGAAGGGCATTTGCATGAAAAACCAGTAATACGAAAGAAAGAAAACATGAGACAAGTCGACGTGAACAGCGTGTAAAACACACAAGGACGAGTAACCGACGAGGACTAGCGTTGTCCTCGTCAGTTACTCGTCCTTGTGTGTTCACGCACTGTTCACGTCGCCGTGGAATACCAACTAGCCCAGTCACATACCTTGCATGAGACAAGTGCAGACTATCAACTGGAAATGTGCGCTTGTCTCGTGTTCTTTTTCTCTCATGTCCCGGGTTTTTTTTGCGCAAATGCCCTTCACAATGGATTACCAACTCATCCACGCTCTGTGCTGTAATAGCTTGCTTGCAAACTGCATTGTGTGTGTGGCACAGGTCATGCATATCATTGGGAACATGTAGGCACGTGCCTGATGCATAACTGAAAATACTGTGTGCACCGTAATTGAGAAAGCGGGAGCAACTTGTAGCAGTAGGCCGATTTCCTCGTACAGCTGTATTCACACGACAGAGCAAATCATGAGCCAAGCTCTCGGATAATGCATTGTGCAATCGTACATTACTCGTTCCTAGCAGCGCTCTTTAAGTCTGGGCGAAACGTTTCGCAAGATGACATACACAAATCGGAGTTTGTATCTTCGACAAGGAATGCAAAAATCCTGGTGTCGAAATGTAGTTCCTCTCTCTCCCCTGCTGTGTACTCTTGCTGTGGAGCAATCCGAATCTCGTTGCACATCATGAGACTCATTCATTTACAATCAGGTCCGTTGTGCGAGTGCAGTCCAAGTCGCACTTGTCTAGAGCAGTCCAGTGCTGGCCCCATCCACAGCTGCAGCCTCGCGTTAGCTACAAGATTCTATTCATTCTTGAATTATAGCATCAGACCTAGAATGCAATATGACTGTTTGGTATGAGTACAGCGTCGGCCTCTGAATATTTTTGTTAAAAAAAAAAAACGGTGGCTGAAGCAGCTGACTGGCTGCTCTAGACAAGTGTCATTCAGGCTGTACAACTTACAACACGCCAAACCGGATGCATGTGTTAGGCTCTGGCGATGACTGGTTGGTGGCGCACACTGTACCTTCAGTTATGCTCCAGCGCATAACACATTCCGGTTACTTGCGAGCTCTGTACAAATGGGGTCAAATCTGCCTAGAGCTCTCGAGCACTGCTTCATAGTGCAAAGATATGGATAGATATTACCGAAGATGTTAGCCTGGCTTGCAGCTGCACGTGTCGGGGGATGACTATGTATATACAGTACTCGCCGATTGAAACACAAAATTTATGGCTAAGTAATGCACATCCTTTTGTTTCTAGCATCTACAGTTTGTGTTGCATCGGCGTAATTTCGACTCTGACACAACATTACCTTCAGCGGTCGGATATGCAGCGACATGATGCGGTGACCACAAGCAGTTACTCATAGCAGTCGTTATAACAAAAAAACTGTGTTGTGTTTCAATCCGTGAGTACTGTTCAGTCATGGTTCAGTCATGCACACATACAAAATAGTAATTCGTAATGCTTTGTTCAGGTGTGTTGCTCTTATGAGCACCACCAGCAGCAGCGATATAACAATAACTTAACAGTGTCTGAATGCAAGCCACTTGGTATTTATCCATAGGGAAAACGGTGCAAAATGAAGCAAGGACAAGTAGACACAGGACTAGTGCTGTCCACTGCTAGTCTTGTGTCTACTTCTCAAAGTTTCCCTTTGCGCTCTTTTTCCTATGCATAGCACTAATGCTACAGCGGTTAAAGACTCAAAACTGTGGGACCCATGTGTGTGGTTGTGGCATTTGTTTGAGAGCTGAAGACACCACAACGTTTTCTCTCAAACTAGCCAGCAGGCCTGCTTTTGATCTGATTGCACCATGGCAAAGCACTTGACAGTATAGACAGTGTAGATGTCCATTTGCTTCAACACACAGAGCGTCCTCAAGTGTGTTCAGTCATGGGTGAGAAAGAATAACAATGCGTGTTCACTCATGACTAGAGCCCTTAACTTAACGCAGTGGAAAATTTCAAATTCTGCAAATGCAGACAGAGGAATCTGCAAAAATCTGCTACTACATTGAACAGACATCAGGTACAGTAATCACGGATTGAAATAGGACAATTTAGGGCTAAGTAATGCAAATGTTTTAGTTTCTACAGTCCTCAGTTCGGGTCATATCGGCGCAATTTCGACTCGAACCTATAGATGAGAGCCAACGTTATCTTGAGACCTGATTCGTTGCGACATGTGGTTATCTTGAGCAGTTGCACATACAAGTCGTTATACTAAAAATATTTGATATCTCACTTGAATCTGTGCTTGCTGTACATGTAACCTTTTATTTATTAAACACCTTGAGTCTCCATACATGCTTACATTAAATTAAAACTGAAGGAAACTGCTGGGCTGAGCATCAGGTGATGCGACTTCTTCACTAAGATAAGGATGCTTGTAGGACACTGTCACCGAATGAACGGTCTTTCTGCGTCAACAGAATTGATTGACATTGAGAGGTATCTAAGAGCAATGGGAAAGCGTCAATAGGAGTGGGGTCCTGCCCAGAAAGCCAGAACATCAAAATCTACCGCAGACTTTTTTTTTGTGTGGAAAGAAATGGTGCTAAGTCCCTGTCACTAGTTGTGCTATTTTCATGCCTAAAGAACTAACACCAGTGCAGTGGGATGCAGGCTTAGAGCTTCTGAATGGGTACTTCAACAGTGGCAGCTATAGTGTGACCAAATTTCATGTGATGCCAAGTGCTGAGGTTTCGCGGACCTTGGACCATGGCAGCTGTACCGCAGTCACGCACACATTGCAGACACTTATTTGGACAAATGTGCAGTGCAGATGAGCACACTCGCAAATTATGTGAAGCGTCTATTAATCCTGGAGTAATTGGTTACTGTGTTAATTGTATCTTTCGGGCCCTCATGGTTTGAATGATTGGTGATATTGCACGGTAAAAAACATCTCAAATTGTTACCATTCAATTTTGGAATAGTTTATTTGTGCCTCTTAAAGCTCTGCCAACATTTTCATACTTTCAAAGCTTCAATAAAGTATTTTCTGTTAATTTCTGATAGCTCATCTTAGTTAACATGTCATTTTTAGGTTATTTTTTCACATTTCTGTTGAGTTGCATTTCGTTCTTTTTCTTGTTTTTTTCTTTGCCATTGCATTTTTGTTTTTATTATGCACATTTTTTACTGTATTGCAGTTTATATCACATTATACTGCTTTGTAGTTTGTATTTTATTGGTATGTTCCATTATTTCATATATTGAACTGTTCTTGCATGTTAACCGCCTGCTAATCTATTGCCAATTTTATAATTCACATTTGTTGCAATTTTTAACAGAGGGTCCTGTCTTCAGTATTTATACTCTGGTACCCTCGACTGGATATAAGTATTATGTAACTTACGTATATGTAACCAATAACCTGAAATGAATGAGGGCAATGACAGTAAGCTTGATCAAAATGGTTCCAATGCAATACTAAGCTGTATGGCCCACAAATGTGCGATGATGCAAGGTGCAAGCGCAGAATATTATTTGTACCATAGTGTATCCTGTGGGTAAATTTGACAGGCAAGATAAAACAGCTAAAGACAGACAGAACACACAGAAAGACTCATAGATACGGTGTTGTATCTGCAAGTCTTTCTATGTGTTGAAGAATTCGTGAACATGGGATGTCACTGGAGCCTACACTTCGACAAACGGACTTGTCTTCTTCAAGGCTGCAACCTTGAAGAAAAGTCCGCTTGTCGAAATGTCGGCTCCAGTGACATCCCATGTTCACAAATCTTTCGTAGCTTCAAGCTTCTATTTTTTTTCCTGAACTTCTGCCTTTTATAGATTTCTATGTGTTATATTTTCTGTGCTGTTTTATCTTTCCTCGGTATGAGCCAACTGTCCCAAGCATCCTTTTACCTCCCAACTCAACAGGTGTCAACTTTGGCATGTTGACAGCTCGCATTGCACCAATGTTGCAGGCCAGATGCTGCTCAACTGGTTCTGCACCACGTTTCCGGAGGACCACTACCTCCGGTTCCTGCTGACCAAGCAGGACCTGAAGCTGCTGGCAGCTCAGTTCTGCACCCACTTGCTGGCCGCTGGGTGCTGCGCCAAATTGAGGACGAGAACGCCCCGCTCGAATCTCTCTTTCGGGTGCGTCTCACTGCGCCAGCGGCGGCTTTTGCTTTCTGTGCGTCTGGGATGAACCGACAGACTCTCAGTGAAAATGGATAAAGCAAGAGATGCATTGTTTTGATCGTTGGGAGCTCGAAAAATAACATTGTATAGTGTTAGGGCATAATTCAAAATGACATACTACTTTCAACATTTCAAAATATTTTTTTACTTTTTTAGGAATGCCAGCTGCCAGCAGATAACTATCGCATGTAATTTCAGGGGGGTCATTGAATTCGGTTCAGCATGAAATATAGCATGACTGACTGTACAATAATCCAGTAATTATTTACACTGTAATCAGAATGAATTGCTGCAAAATAAACTATAATTTACTCTAACACTTGCACCTGCTTTAAATTTGATCTCCAGGACCTTGGCATCAAATTATGTAAATTTTATGCGCTTATAGATGGTCGTTCATAATGCTCGTCGCAAAGGGCTATGGTTAAGCGGCACTATTATAACATCGTAATTAAAATATCGAGTTGTTTGCAAGATGACAAGTCCGCAACCGCTTCACCTACAGCCTGATCTGATGTACTACTGGACACACTCGGAAGTTCCGGCGTGCCCAGCAAGCAACGTCGTGCCCGGCAAACTTACCACGGACTACTGGCCACCGCCGGACTCTGAAGGCGATGCCAGGCCTGGACTTCGATACACAGAAGCAGGTGAGGTCGTGGCAGCCGTTTCGTCGTTGCAGCTGCTCTTGAAAATTGCTCTTGTGTAAAGTGCTCTTGCAGCTTTTCTCGCAAGCATGTGCTGGCGTAAATGTTTGCAAGCATTTAAGTTTCATTTTTTCAGTGTGACATATTTCTCAGTGTTAAAGGGCCAGTAAACAACCCTGCAGTGCAAAATTTGCTACGAAAAGACGATGTTCCATTGTACGGTTTGAATGTGCTGCCGCAAGAATTTTGTGAATAACTGGTGTAATAGTGAAGTTACAGGGGATAAAACAATCATTTCGGCTGATTTCAGCTCCTCGCTCGGCCCTCCCCACCCTTCTCTGCCGCTTAGAGGGGTATGCGTAGCCTTTTGTCGCGACTACTCCCCCATCAGTAATGTAACACAGTGTCGGTGATTACGTCATCTGCGCGCAGCCACTTGTCGCTAGTGTCAGTTACACTTCACTCATTGGGCACGCGATATTCTGCATAGTGCAAACTGACACTGTTGCCAAAAGTGAGTCTCTGAATAGGGCTCCAGAACTGGGCTTGTGCGAATGTTCGAGCACTTCGAATATTCGAACGAATATTACAGTATTCAAATTCGCTTCGATTTGAATTAAATTATTGGAAATTTCGAAGTATTAGAACGAATAGGTGTATATTAGTTTTCATGTAACCCCCCTGTGAAGGTCGTTTCACTGCAGTGGACCGGTGCTATACTGTGAATACACCTTTCCAGGGAAAATCCGCACTGCCGTGAAGCCCCACTTCAAGGTTAAATGAACGTATTACCCTCACATCGATTAGTCATTCTTTAAGTTTGTAAGCTTGTTACACGGGCTTATGTGTTCAAAGTATAGTAAATTTTAAAACTCAAGATATTTGACAGGTTATCACTTGCGTTCTACCAAGAGTCAAATCCTGCTACTATTCAAAGTTGCTTCCACTTCCTTTGAACCAAAAAGGATGACATTTGCAATGCCTTGTTTCAATTTAAAAAATATATTCTGCGGGTTAGTTTAGTCATGACAAATATGCTCATTTTTCTTTATCATATGTGATATATACTATTTGAATTCAATTCGAAATTATTAGACCAAATCACTATTCGCGTTGAGCCTATAATTTACTATTCGCACAAGCCTATCCAGAACCCTTCGGCATAAACGAAGTTCCACCTTTGTCACAATCTCAAGCTCGATGAAAATCCCTTGAAACACAACAGCCCTTCACTGAACTTTAGCTTCAGCGGGTTGCACTGTTTATGCAATGCAGCATTGCTTGTATGATGTGAACGTCTTAATGCCAAGTCACAATGCTCTTGTCGTCACTTGGTCTGCAGAGGCACAGCAGATGATCATGGGATTGAAAAAGGCCCACCGGAACGAGCTGGAGAAGCTTCAGGTTTGTTCCGTTGAATTCTCTAAGCTCGAGGCATGCTCCCTTGAAGTTTATCATCACAGGAGCAGTGAAGTTTGTGCTCTGGCAGGCTCATAAAGGCACTGCAAGAGCAAACAAGCTTAAATATTCTAACTAATGTTTAGTCCTCGATAAACCAAGTATTATGTTACGTAGTAGAGAGCGGAAAGGAGAGGTAGACTTCTCCGACGCCACCGAGCACCAGGTTGGAATACCCCTGTCCCCATTAGGACCGACGGATGCCCTGTGGTACTGGAATCGAACCCGGTACCTCCTGCATTGGAGGCGGACCCTCCACCACTTCACCCACCACTGTAAGGTGGAGTTTCCAAGCGGGGTGGGATTGGATGGGTTTAAGGTACTGTCCTTCGTACAGGTCATTTATACTCAGTTTTGTACATCAGGTGAAATGCTATGGAAGCTAGCAAGATTTTTTTTCAGTAGATGCGTTCGCACCAAGAAATAGTTTCATGATTTTACCACCTGTAATGGGATTATTATTATTTTTTTTTTTCTCGTTTTAGGCTGAGTGACAAGTGAAGACGCTTTGTGCCTTAGAAATAAAAAACCCTGTTATTTATGCGTTCAATAGGTTGTTCATCACGCAGCTTCTCTGTTTTTGCATCATGGCCTCCGCGATTGCTTCCGGTAGCGCACAGCCGGAGCCAATCGCGGAGGCCACGTTTGCAATGACTAAATACAGGCGCGAGACCTGCAAACTTCCACATTTTGCTGACCAAACTTCCTGCATAGGTTCCACAGCTTTGGACCTGATATACAAACGGAGTATAATTTTTTTAGGCTTTCGACTGTACGCAGAGGGCTTACTAGGTGACAGAGGTGGAAAACGGAGAGCACTGAAATTTTTGCTGTTCTCTCTGCGACGTCGCGAAGCAATGATGGCGCTGTGAGTGTTCGCGTGCTGCTGCAAACATGCCTCATTTTTTATATCGTCTCGTTTAACTTATTCGTCTTTATTTTCTTTTTACCACTTGACAGAAAGAGCACGAGTTGGCCCTGTTCTCTCTGCGAGGGGAGCAGGCTGCCAGGCTGACCGACTATGAGGGCCAAGTTGTTCGCCTGGAGCAAGAGGTGGGTTCAATATTTTCTCACATACAGCACTCAAGGATTGAAATGCAAAAATTTAGGGCTTAGTAATGCATATACTTTCGTTTCCAGCGTCTGCAGTTCATGTCATATCGGCGTAATTAATTCTGACTTGAACACTTACATCAGAGCCAACATTACCTTTAGCGGCCATATTTGCAGCAACATGATGCAGTTAATCATGAGCAGTTGCTCATAGCAGATTTATACAAAAAAACGATATCCGTGAGTACTGTGGCAGCGTCGTAATTTCGATCAGAAGTACCTGGTTGCTACGGTGATGAAAATGTGGTGGATAAGAAGCTGAAGTCCATGTCTTGTCAGTTCATCTTCCATCTCTCCACTGCACTAAAGAATATTCATGGCGACTGCTGACCCGAAGGTTGCGGGTTCGAATCCCGGCCGCGGCAGGTGCATTTTCGATGGAGGCAAAAATGCTCGAGTCCCGTGTACTTATATTTAGATGCATGTTAAAGAACCCCAGGTGGTGTAAATTTAGGGAGCCCTCCACTACGGTGTCCCTCATAATCATATCATGGTTTTGGGACGTTAAACCTGAACAGTTCATGGAGAATGTTCGTTAATTTCGTACGGAATCAGGCGGGCAGTTACGCGAAGGTTTGTTCTTACATGGCAGTGGCAGCAGTGTGCAATGTTGTACTCGGTATTAAGAAGGTACAGTACTTACAGAATGAACTAGGTCAATTTAGGGCCAAATAATGCACACGCTTTCATTTCAACCATCTTTAGTTTGTGTTACATTGGCATAATATTGGCTTGTACATTTGCATCAGAGCCTTTAGTGGCCAGATTCATAGTGACGTGACATGGGTACCTTTAGCAAATGTGCATGCCATTAGTAGTTATACAAAAACTATTGATGTCACATTTCAGTCCATGAGCACTTTAGCACTTTTATAAAGCACTTTTATAAAGCACTTTTATAAAGGGCATGGCCAGCAGAGTAGGCCTGGTATAGTGTTAGGGAACTTGGATGTAGTGGAGAGTGCAAAAGAAGGCTTAAAGGTCATGAGAGGAGAGTGGGTTGGCCCCTTCACCAAAATTAACCACCCCCCCCCCCCCCCGGCCTTGCCTGGTGACCAACAATTCATGCACACTTACTCTCCCTCTCCTGATGCTCACTCATACATAAGTAGGACGCACCCCCCCCCCTACCCCGATCCCTCCAACCCTCCGTCCTTGAGCAAAGGGAGACCTTAAAAGGGCCCTGCAACACTTTTCTGAGAAATCATCTAGTGAATTCACTAAAGAGTTTATTGCTTCACAAATCGACTGCCGCAAAAATCTTTAGAATCCGTCAATACGAGCATATAGTTAGGGTATTTGTCTCGTGCTTTAAGCGCTTTCGCTCTCCTTTCGTACTAGTCTGCTGAAAGCTACGCAGGAGGGGGTGGGGGGATGACAAGGGGGCAAGAAGCTACGTTCGTTCGTCAGTGGGCATCATGAGCTTGAGCACTTCCTTTTTTTTCTTTGAACCCATGCCTTATCTTCAGTGTGATCATGGACACGTCACGACATCCTGTGGCGGCCGCGCTAACTAAACAGCTTACAGTGCTCAAATCGGCCAATGGCCGTGGACTTTGTGTTTGACACGGTCATTTTGGAATATGACATCATTTGTCAAGAGAAGAGCAAGCGCTGTCTTTGAAAATTAATTGCAAATTCCAGGCCACATGCTGCGCTATGTTTGGCTCACATCTTCTCAGGAGCCTTGACTACCAGTCGGGAACGTTTTCTGACCATGCTCAAAAAATGTTGCAGGGCCCCTTCAAGCACTGTGTAGACTTGCTGAGCTTTGATATACATTTCATGTGACGAAGTTGCACGTGTTGCCATATGTCTCTTACCACATGGCTGCTTCTTAGTGCCTCATGTTGAGAAGTGTTGACGTGTCAGTTTTTTGCACACTTAATCGTTCACTCTCTGTGAGAGATATACACTCAAACCTCGATGTAACGAATTGTTGGTTATAACGAAGTAAATGAAGAATAGTCTTGTCATAGATAGTGTTACAAATATACATTTGTAACGAATTTTTGGATATAACGAAGTTATTTTCATATCAGATGCAACTTTGTTATAATGAGGTTTGAGTGTAGTTCTTGCCTTCTAACTTTTCTTTTTCCTGCAGATCGACAAGTACCAAACCCTGGCCGGCATCGAAGAACTGACCAGGAAGGCGCGAGACATAGACGCGCCCCAGGCAACTCCGGCGCCCGCCACCGCTGCGGCAGCGCCGGTGTCGCAGCGCTCCTGCGAGGTGCAGACCCTCTCGGCCGTGCTGCGGTCTTGCGAGGCGCAGACCGTCACGCCGGCTACCTGTGATAAATGGGTCCAGGCGCAGTGGAGGTTCGCGGTGGGCATCGTTCAGACGGACGAGGCAGAATACGCGACCCAGGAATCTCAGACGCACATCGACGCATGTCACCAGGAATGCCAGACGGACGAGCAGGTCGTGAGTTTCTGCGCAATGGTTTTGCTTAAAAGCAGCTGTTGACCACGTAGTTCCCACTATGCACGGTTACAACCTAAGAAAAGAAAAATGTCAGCTTCGCCCACAAAATCTCGGAGCGCCTGCTTCTCGCCTGTTAGAAGCAGTCATGCTAGATGGTTTCCATCTAGCATGACTGCCTTTCTGGAATCCTGCAAGATGGTGGAAGGGCGGATGATTGACAACCACCTTTTTGTAGCACGAAGCCACTAGGAAATCCATACGGATTTCTCTGAAAGGAAAGCTCCTTAGTTGAAGAAAAATTAGTCGTGGTCCGGGGATCGGCTGGCACCTACGCCTTTCCGGGCTGGTTGCTCTACCATTTGAGCTAATCAGGATGTTAGCCATTGACACCACCAGGGCGAATTACCGTATTTATTCGACTCTAAGCTGATGTTTTTTTCGAAAAAACGATCTGCAAAGTGGGGAGTCGGCTTAGATTCGAGTATAGATTCGAGTACAATAATTAAGTTTCTTTTTTTTTTTTTTCTGGCCTTGCGAATTTCGGGGGTCGGCTTAGAATTGGCGCCAGCCTAGATTCGAGTAAATACGGTAGTCAGCAACTCGAAGCACATGGACACAGATTTCTGTGTCCAGGTGCCCAAAGCTTTGCATTAGCATTTGTCGCCAGTATGCATGCACCATACGATAACCTCTTGGGTGTGCACCTTATATTTCACATGTAGCATACGTACCCAAGCAACACAAACTCGGTGAACCCTACTTTGAAACTGCCTATTGACATCGGTAGCCAATCGGTCATAGGTGTCAAAGCAGTATTAGAGAAGCGAGTTGGGCTAGTTGATGCATATTGACTGCGGACATATCTACTAGCGCGAAAAACACACAAAGGCAGACAGGACAGACGGGATGGCAGACGTCCTGTCTGCCGTCTTTTACCTCATCCTGTGTGTGTTTTTGTGCTAGTAGTAGATATGTCCGCATTGTCAAAGCACTTGGTGTGAGAAAACATATCTAGGTCTCACATTAGCATTAAAACTATGGTGGACAAGGTAGCTGTAGGCATAGTTTTCTATAGATACACTAGAGGGAACTCTGGCAATAGTGTCTATGGGGGCTGCAACGCATGGCGCTTCAGCCAGCATGGGAATGATGGGTAGTGCGGGTATTTGTCTAAACTTCGTTCTTTTGGCTCTGTTTGGCGCCGTGTCGCCAGCATCCGCTTTGTCTCAAGACGAAGTTCAGCAAAAGTCAGCAGTTCTACTGCACCACTTTAACCTTTTTAGGCTCACCAATTCAAATCTGGTCACGAAGTTCACAACGGTCCATTCTTTATCCGAAATGAATCGCCAAAACACAGCAATAAACAAAGCCACAAGTGCGTTCGAAGCCGTAAACACGAAGATTAGGTAAATCCGTGCACTACCCATCATTCCCATGGTGGCTGAACGATTGCAACGCCAGAGTTCTCTCTAGGAATTGTAGCAAACTCTGTGGTCAGGGGGACATTCCTAGAAGCTTGGGTTAGCATTGCAGAGGCAACCAGAGGGCGTTAACTGCGGTGATTCGACACGTGCGGCATAGAGAGGTTGCTGGTGTTCATGAAGAAGAAAAGCACGATGTTGACTGAATGCTCACAGAGACTTGGGCAGCTTGCTAGATGGTGGTTAGTTCGCAAAATGTTCGGGCTGAACGCTTTCTTTTCAGCACTATGACAACTTGGTTTTCATCAGGGTTTTGAAACTGGGCATAAATTCAGTGGATGATTAAGAGTTCAAGTTTTGTTTGTCTCATTTGGTGCAAAGTATATGAAAGTTCCGTTTGTTTACCTTTCTTGAAAAAGTTAAGATTTCTGTACATTGCTAAACAAAGTGTGAAGAGCTTGTGTGCGATCGAAGATATCTGCCCAAACCAACCTTGTTTTCTTTTGTCAGTTCTAACTCGAGTTTCGAGGTTTCAGAAAGAGGTTTAAAAATATTTCGGCCAGTTCCACACAATGAAAACAATCGGACAGCGAAGCTGTAAGCGTGCAAGTGTATTTGAGGGTAGACTGAGAGAGCTTAGTCTCATCTCGATTATCATCATCATAACTTCGTTTTATTTATTTCATTATTCCCTCCCTCTTCTGGTCATGTGACCTGCGTGACGCTGACTACTGCTACTATGCTACTACAATGATGGCATGGGGTAGACAATTAATACGTCTGTCACACCGGCAGCTTTAACTGCGGTTTATGGTTAACTATGCTTACAGGATTAACTGCAGTTAACGCAAACGTGGGTTTGCCATTGCTACACAGGCTCAGTTAGCTGATTTGAGCAAGCTGACGTCACGTGCTGAGCATGTGGTCAGCAAGAAGTTTGGGCGCGTCCTTGGCAAGTTTCGTGGTATGAGACAGCACTTCTACACTTTCACTAGCCTCCACAACAGTGTATTGAGAATTGTCCCACCTTGAACTACATATTCAGCGTTTCCCTTCAAAGCAATTCCCTTCAAGAAACATGTAGCGGTGGGGCTGTACCCTCTCGCCACCCCCGCTGAGGATGGAATAATCTTTGTTATTAGCCGTTCCACTGCGAACCCCGTTTTCCATGACTGGAGTCGTGTTACGGGAGAATGCTCAAACACATAAGCTGCCGATTAACTTACGCCGCTTCATAGCTGGTGCACTCGCAACTCGTCGGCCATCTTGTCAGCTTCTCTGTTTGGGAGGGGTAAACAGTGCTTGCCTAGTTCGGTTTGCAATAATCGCAGTTAGGAGACTAGCTGCGGTTACGTTCGCCATGTAGCTACCTCTATTGTTAGCTGTAACCATAGTTAGCATAACCGTGGTTAAGTCTGTCCATGTAACAGTGGTATAAGACAGCTTGGTTGTAAAAAAAAGCTACATTTACAGTTGGTGACAAAGTCGTATTTCAAGTTCACCAGGCTTATTGCCACACCTTGTGGCTCTTTGCAGGTCCCGCCCACCGTCATAGTGACGAGCGCTGGAAGCTCGTCCACTGCAATAACAGTCTCCCAGGCGGAGCCACCGCCTCCTCCGCCCCCTCCTCCGCCGCCACCACCACCTCCTCCTCCGCCGCCATTTTCCTGCACTCCACCTCCTCCCCCGCCTCCCCCACCCCCGTTCCCGGGCATGGCCACGCCCCCTCCACCGCCGCCGCCTCCACCTCCCTTTTCCGGCATGGCCACGCCCCCACCCCCTCCCCCGTTGCCAGGAATGATGGGCACGCCCCCTCCGCCGCCCCCACTCCCCTCTTTCATGGCGCCAGTGCACGGCTCCCCGGCACCCCCTCCTCCTCCCCCGCCGGGACTGGGACCTGTGCCGATGCCAGCGCCACCTGTGGGTGGCTGGCACAGTGCCTACGCCATAGGTAAGCTCAACATTATGCATGTGTATTAAACTTGCAAAACGGGCCTTGTTTGTATGGCATATTTTTTATTACTATGGTAGCACAAAGGAACAGGACTCAAGAAGGGAAATGAAGACGGTGCTGTGTGTGTATCTTCATTGTCTTCCTTTTGTGTCCCATTTCTTTTCACTATCCTAGTAATGAAAAATGGTGCATGTGTTGTTTCTTTGGCTAGAATGTACTTGTGTTCTTGTGATAAATGTTGCGGGCTATTGACAGCATTCGTCTCGCCTTGATGTACTGTCATACCATAAGAGAAATGTAAACGCTCTATAAGACAAGCTTTTATTTTTTTCAGGTTTGCTGGTATGTATGACACTGTGGTGATTCGTTTGAAGGCTTAGTCCTTAGGGCCAAAGTGCACTCATTTCCCTCATTTCTGGTATAAGGGATGAACCTACGCCTAACTTTCAAGTAGGAAGGCTGAACTGACGGTTCTTATTTCTTTTGCAGGTTTTCATTTGGGTGTGAATGCACAGCACTCGTGTATTGAAACGCAACATTGTTTTCTTTTACTATAACGACTGCTATGAGCAATTGCAGGTGATAACCGCATCATGTCATTCCAATGACCACTTAAAGTAATTGTGGCTCTGATGTAAGTGTTCGGGTCAAAATTACGCCGATATGACATGAGCTGTAGATGCTGGAAACAAAAGTACACTTAAACCTCATTATATAACAGTCGCATTTGACATGAAAATAACTTCTCTATATTTGAAAATTCGTTATGAGCGACATTTAAACCACTGTATCTATTAATTACCAAGGCTTTACTTCAATTATTTCGTTATAACCGATAATTCGTTGTGTCGACGTTTGAGTGTATATGCATTACCTAGCCCTAATTTTTTGCGTTTCAATCCATGAGTACTGTACATGTCTAACAAAATTCACCGTGGTTTAGGTAAAGTGAAGCCCTTCATCGTGGTGGGCATCGCGATCCATGCTGAATAGAACTATAGTTCCAAACGAAAATGCAAAAGTTGTCTGTTGGCACGTACAGCATTTCTGTTGCTGGCGCGTAATTAAAGTCCCTAGATTTTTCCCTGTTCTTTCTTAAGTACCGACAACCATTGAAGCGCTGGCGACGAATCTCATTGGCTAACGCTTGTTTTCGGTAGCCATGTTCTTCCTAACTCTTTTCCAGCACCTGGTGAAACGCGTCCCCCATTCACTAATGACAGGGGGTTGACGGGAGGAGAAAGGCTCGTCACGGTAGCATATTGTCCGCTGAAAGATGCGTGGCTAATGTACTTAGACGCACGTGGCTTTGTAAATCTTCCACGTTAGGAAGAAAATGGCGTCGGACGCCAGCTGCGCGTGAGAGAGGGCCGTGAAACGAGGCAGTTGTCGGTTCTTAAGTAAAAAGGAAAAATCTAGGGACTTTACGCGTAATTAGTGAGCTTGGAACACCGCCAAGAACTCTGTTGGGCGTATGCGCTGATGTGTCAAGCACCATTTGTTTTACGAAGTCTCGTGCAAGCATTCGCGTGCCCGAAAGTGGTCATTTGAAAATATCATCCCAAGTAAACTCTAATCGAATATTTCATTCGTTGTTAGCCTGCTTGCTAATCTGTTGATATTGGTGTGGCCATCATTACAGGTCATGGCAGCATATCTGCCTTATGTATATATACGAGTTTATGGGTGATTTGGAACATTAGTAATCCATAAGTAAAAAGTTCAAACCAAGCATAAATGAAAATGCACACGCACCTGTGTGTGATGTGCCTTTTTGTTTGTTTCGGGTTTGCCCGTCGACATTCTACATTGTAACATGACATGCGATGTTGACATGACTTCTCATGAAAATTTGCTCTTTATTCTCTGTGTAGAGATCTTTGTTGGTGTGTTTACCGGAGTTAGGCTTGTATTCAAATAAATGTTGAGTTGTCATGCCATTGGAGAGTTGTTATACTGTTCACTCACCACAGACTTCTCGTTCCTTTTTTCACTCTGCTGGACCTTGTAACGATCCTCTTCAGTAGGTGGCACTGTAGCGTGTGAGTTGCCAAGTAATGGCTGCTGGCCAGCAACACCTTCTGCTTTTTGCATCGTTGAAATTTTTGAGAATTGAGCTGTCTGTGTGCTTGCTGCTGAAATACACCTGTTGTGATGCTGTATTGTTCTAAAAACAAATGAAGCGATAGGTATGTTGTAACAATGCTGAGCATGAGGTGACAGGTTCCATTTGCAAGCACAGCATTCACTTATTGAGGGGAGTAAAATGATAAATTAGGCAAGTCATCTTGCTTTGCACTGTTGTGCAAGACAAGCTGTAGGGATGCCAACGTGACTTTTTGCGTGAGTTGGTTATATGCTTCAGAATGGGGCACAGTGCTAACACACACGGACGAGGAAGAGACAACAGGACAGGCGCCAACTTTCAACTGATTGTTTATTTTCGAAAGCAACAGTATAAATAGATCCGCACGCAAAAGTTCTACTCATCGCACATGAAAACCTGCCGCGTCAAGAAAGGCTAATTCATTAGCAGTCAGCGCCACCGACGGGCAGCTGACACAGCTATCACCGGCCCTCGCGATCAGGGCGGCTTCCACAATCTCTCTCGTAGTCTTATCGGCATTCCTATATACCACTGTGCACTCTTTGAACAACGCTTCACACCCACAGTCATTACAATGCACAGACACGTGCCCATCTCGATATCGGCCCAACTTGCACTCTCTCGAAAGAGAGTTTACGCACTTGAGAGCTCATCTGTACGACGAAAGCAATCATTTGTCTTATGGGCCTTTCCTTTAACTCTGTGCACCCTGCACATGCAGATCATAAATCCTGTGCGCATTCTTGGCTTGGCATAGCACTCGTGGCAGGAAAGTAGCAGCCTTCAAATGTTCGGCAAGGACGTGACAGCCAAACAGATGACACCTATGATTCAGGGACAAAGTACACCATAAATGGTGTGTTTGTGATAAAAATGCTCTAGATGGTGTATGCTGGGATCAAATACTCTAAAGGGCATATTTCATAAATGGACCCGATGGGTGTATTTTATTTTAAAATGCAATATGTACCAAAATGCACCCTCAAGGGTGTAAAGCGTGTAAACCACTAGTACCACCCAAAGAAAATTTATAACACTCGTAGCACAGTTGCATTAGAACCACAGGGCTTTAGCATGATCAGTTGCGGATTACTATCGTTCCTTGGTATCGTGCATGTTATTGGCCGTCGCCGGCAGTGCATTGCGCTTGCTCTTGCTTCATGCTGCATTTGCATTGCTTTCCTCTTTCGGATTGTTCATTTCTTCACCCTGAGAATAAAGCAGACTCGACGCAACCCGATTTCGTTCAGCCCGCAAGCAACCCGTGAACCCGAAAGCGCTGATGAAGCCCCTCTACGTGACGAGGATACAAGTGCCCACAACGAAGCAACCACAAGGTGCTCCGCCGGCGAGTCCAGAAAAGACAGCAGAGTATGTATCGCAGCATGCGTATAGTTCTCTTGCAGACATCTTTCTTTCAGTTTGTTTAAGTTGACAATACATCTGATAGGCGGCTTGCATAAGCCGTGCTTTATCATTGGGGTCCTCTACAGACTGTCAAACCAAATAGATCAGTTGTATTGCAGGACACAGTTTAGCAGGCATCTCCTCTGCAGAGTATTTAGGTAGACAGTACATCTAGTAGACGGCTTGCACCAGCCCACCTGTAGCCTTGGACCTCTACAAGCCTGTCAGAGCAATAAAATTGGTTTGAACACCATGTTGCACATGTCTGGAACATGACGGTCCACCTGTGCTGCTTGGCTCACACGTTAATGGGGTTGATGTGCAAAAACACCTGTGTACTTTGATTTATGTGCACGATAAAGAAATCCAGTTGGTTAAAAATAACTGAGAGTCCTCCACTTTGGTATATCATAATTGTATCCTGGTCTTGGCACGTAAAACCAGAGAATTTAGTTCCTTTAATATAATGCATGTGCTTCTACACTGAAGCTACTCCCTTTAACAAGACTCGACTTCTTTGCAGTAATGTGTTTATCCTTAGGAGATCAAGTGTTTGCTAATTTCAAAAGTGCAGTGTGTAGAGAAATCTTGTTGCTGTCATCATTGTGCTGATGGCAGCTTTCTGGTGCTTGAGAGCCACCGTCTCATAGAAGACTGGGTGTGCAAACGTGGACACAAGAAAGAAGTCAAGACAGTGCAAACGCCGATTAACAACTGTCAGTTGGTGTTGACTAACAACTAACAAGAGTTGCTAGTCGGTGTTTGTGTTGTCTTGATGTCTGTCTTGTGTCCACGTCCGCACTCCCAGTCTTTAACATAAATACCTACCAACTAGCTCAGCTCCCTGTTCTTCTAAAATTATTTCTAGTACTCTGAGCCTTTTTAGTGTTCTCTTACTTACCTGAACAGTCCTGCTTCTTTGGCTTCTTCAATTACTAGTATTTGTTCTTGCGTGCTAAGTTGTTACTTGGCATTTCTGTTCTCTTGACTTCTCTCTTGTGTCCGTGTTGCACGCCCATTCTCTTAACAGAATACTTACCAACCAGCCCAGCTCTTTGTTACTCTGTCTCATACAGTTTATGTTACCTATCTTGGTAATCGGTCTCGTTCCAGACACAAGACGCTGTGGGAGAGCTTGGAGGAGACTCCCCCTTCTGACTGGGAGGAGTTTGAAAACTTGTTCTCGAGGCAAGTGCAGGAGAAGAAACCCACGGCAAAAACGAAAAGTGCCCAGGAAAAGACTAAGCAGGTACCCCTACGTCACCGTACTACTACGTCCGGACGTTTCAAGCTGTGATAATACGGGCATAAAAAGCTCTCCAGCATGTTGCCATCTCTGTAACACTTTAAGGTAGAAGCCTCTTGCAGACTTGGTCACGCGTTAAGTTATACAATCGGGGACTAGACTTCCTGCATTGCATAAAGAGCTGCAGTGTGAGAGGCACAGATTAAATTACCTTGATGTTCTCAGTCAATTGCATTGCCCCCTCCTCTGAAGCTTTTTGTGGCTCGCATTGGGCTGCGCTACCTCCTGGATTGGCCTGCCTTTTACCAAGTGACGATGTCAGTTGATGATGTCGCGTGATGTCATCATATGATATGACAGTGTCGTCACAAATTTCAAAACGATCTGTGATGTCATGATGACGGCACAAGTGATACCACAGCATGACTCCATTAGTGATGTAGGTCACGTGAGTTAGTTTTTGTGCCACTTAATTCGCCCGCTGTGTTTCACTGAAGGGGCTGTGCAACGGGACACTTGAGGCTCTCGCCTTAAAATGTGCATAAGAAGGGCAGCAGATGCTTCGCACTACAGGAGTTGATGAAAGCGAAGCTTTGTGTATCGTTTGCATCGAGTGACAGTCGTGTTGGTTGCAAAGTTAGTTGTACAGCACTTTGGTGCAGTTCGATACTGCTGACAAAACGTTAAACGGAGAAAAATGTATGGGACGTAGTGGGTAGCAGATGTTGGTGCTTTGGGACAGCCCAGGAATATTGTGGTTCAGCGCCCACATCCATGTGCTCACAATGTTTATTTTTAATTCAAAGCGCTTTTGTTCATGTTTTAGTTCTAAAGGCATGCACTCAATCTTGTGATGTTTGATGTTTAAAAGTAGTGTCGCATATGTTCCTGCAACACTCCTAAAATGCTTTCCTTATTTCAGTTTTCGTAAATTTAATCAACATTGCTTCCTTGAACGTAATTTTTTTTTGTCCTCATAGGTGGCGAAGCTTCTCGACCAGAAACGTTCACAAAACGTTGGCATACTGATATCGAGTCTTCGCCTTGAAATATGCGATGTGGAGAATGGTAAGTGAAGTTATTAGTCTGTTTTTGTTGCCTAGGAATAAAAAAGTGGGAAAAAAAAAATAAAAACGAGACTGAGGAAACAAGTCTTCTCAGCGCTTCAGAAAAAGGCCAACTGTGCATTCTTCTCTGTTCGTCAATATGTATGCTGTTTCTGAATGAGGACATCCGTTGGCTCTTTCAAGCGTGTAAACGTTGTTTATGTGAACCTGGTCATAGTTCGTTGAGTCGAGCTGTTGATGACCGAAACCGAAGACACTACTTTCGCAACGGGGTCTCAAACGTTCTGCTGACCGCGCTCAACACCATGAAAGACAGAGGCCAAATGAAACGCACGACAGGATGTGTGGGTTCGCGACAGCTTCCTTCCACCTTCATTCCGTGCACCATTAGAACAGTCTGCGAGACAAACCAAGTCACCCAGATGCCATGCAGTGCAGTAGACTCTCATTAACCGCCTGAGCCCTGGGTTAAAGTTAGGTGCACAAATTTTTTCAGAGAGTTCAGTATAGCTCGAATAGACCACCTAGGCCAAAAGTGTTAGAGCTTAGCTTAGTAAAAGTTAGGGTTTGTATGTGGTGTATGGGGTTGTATGTTGTGGTTTGTATGCAAATATATTGGACGTCATGCCTTGACTTGGTCCTGTTGTTTAATATATTGGACATCTGGACCAAATAACACTGCAAAAATAACGTACTTAAAAGGTACTTAAATATGATAAGGTACTTAAAAATGATAAGTAAGCAAACAACAGAAATGCAAGACAAATTACGTAGTTTGACGAGTGCGGCCGTAGAACACGTCACTGCTGACCGCTGCCATTTTGGACTAGTATTTCAGGCCCGCCGCTGCATTGATTTTGCCCACGCTTGACATAGGGCGCTAGTAGACGTTGAAAAAAACTAAAAAATATAGTTTTCAACGGCAAATAGTGGGTGCTGGGGTTGGAGCAGACAACAATGAGTTGTCCAATATATTGGACAATTCTCCATAGTTGGGACTAAAAAGGTTAAACAGAACATAAAGGAACGAGGAAATTGTTACATTTAACAGGAGTTCCGTTTACTAAGAGACGGACAAGGACGCTGACTTCAAGTACGAGACCAGTCGTATTAGAGGCAATTCCATCTAAGCAGCAATTCAATTTTTAGAGATTTCCAATTACTGAGAATATACTGTACGTAGTAATGCTTCACTCGGTCCTTTTGTACGTTGGAGATTGAAACATGGGAAGATTACACCTATATCAAATGTCATCACCCACTGTTGGCATGCACTGTTCTGGCCTCTTTTGCAGTTGTGACGTATCTTTGTGATCGTTGTTTTTTACAGCCATCTACAACTTTGACACATCAGTTGTGAGCTTGGACACCCTTCAAGCACTGTACGAAATTGTAAGCCTATTCTTTCATTCTCCTCTATGTTTCGAATGCAAAAGGTGGCTCGTTAAAGTGCAGCTTGTTTGCGGAAACAACTGTTTGTTTACTTGTCGTGCTCGTTTCTCGCGGAATTGTTGAATGCAAGCGTCTGCTACGATGATGTTGTTGGTCTTTTCGCAGTGACGGGAACTTCATGTGGCACTGAATAAGAATTTAAAAAGTTTTATTCGTTAGTATATTACGCTTCTGCAATGCCACAAAGGCCACTCTTACTACAGCAGGCCCATGGGAAATGAAAAGTACTTCGTTAAGTAGAAACTTCAGACTTAAGTTTTGCAGTGTCAACCTTTCACTGTAGTCAGTGTTCTGCAAAGACCCAGCAGGATCGTGTAGTGGTTAAAATGGTGAACCGCTGACCCGAAGGTCGCGGGATTGAATCCCGACTGCGATGGCCGCATTTTGGTGGAGCGAAATGCTAGAGTCCCGTGTACTCAGATTTAGGTGCATGTTAAAGAACACCAGATGACCAAAATTTCCGGAGCCCTCTGCTACGGCGTCCCTCGTAATCATATCGTAATTTGAAGGCACAAAACCCCAACAATTCTTATTATTAGTGTTCTCCGTAGATGTCCGCTGGTAGACCCCCTGTGGGCATCTGTCATTCCTGCGTACTCCATGCAGCGCCCTACAAACGAAGAGCTGAAGCTGATCCAGGACCACCTAGCGCTGAAACCCGAAGTTCCGTTGGACAAGCCGGAGCGCTTCCTGTTGGACCTGTCTCGCATTCCGGAGTATGCTGACCGCGTCGGATGCATCATGTTCCAGTCGACCTACACGGAGTCCATCAGCATCGTCGAAAACAAACTGAACAACCTCAAGATGACGTGCGAGGTAAGGATCTTGGAGGCAGTGCCACTAGATTGCAGTGAAGGTTAACGACTCGGAGCATAACGAAGTTGCATTTAATTAATAACCAGATAAAGTGCTGTGGACCGATAGAATACAGTACTTTATTTCAGAAAGAATTCTTTGTGGAAAGTTATGTACGATTTTATTTGGAATTCTAGCTCAGGACGTGTGTGTACACGTTATAACAATTTACGGTGCACAAAGTAATTATTCTCATAAGTGTAACCTCTCTCCACTGCATGATTAATAAGACCTCTCGCTAAGGTGTCCAATCACCATTGTCTTGATCTAACTGATAATTTTTACACATTTCTGGAAATCTCCTAATTTCATCCCACTGCCTTGATTCTCTGCCATCTTCGGACTACCCTGCCTTTGTCTTGGCACCGATTCTGATACTGTTATAGACCAGTAAGTTACCTGCTCACTGTACGACGGCCACAGTAATTATAGTCTGGATCATTTCTGTTAGTACGTTTCATCCCAATTGGATGCTCCTACTCTCAACTTCATCTTTAAAAGGCCTTTGTCTTTTTTTTTATGTCTCTGCTGCAGGCATTACTACACAGCAAGGAAGTGCGCACAATCCTGGGCTTATATTAGCTCTAGGCAACTACATGAATGGAGGTAAGATGTTAAACTTGATCAATCAATCAATCAGTTGCTATAAATAGCATTTAAAAGATACAAGATTGTCTCAAGTGACAGTTGAGATTGGTGAGTGGCCGGTCCACTAATTGATTAAGGAGGTGGTATTTGATTAGAATAGAAGGTGTGTGTGTCTGTGTTCTTTGTGGTGAACACATGTTTCTGGCTGCCTACAAAAGTGAGTTTTCTTCAATAAAACCTTCAGTTGTTACTTGCGCACTCGTCCTGTAGGCTCCTTTGTCTTGTTTCAAGTTATTTTGCGCTCATTCTCTTCATGATAAATTACCAACTCGCGCAACAGTCTATTCTGTGTTTGTGTATGTGTGTGATATGCTGAAGCTCTTGCTGGTACAAGTTTCACCCTTGTACACAATACTAAGGCGTGGGTCAGTGTCCCACCTTTACATTCATTACGTCATCAATTCCTTATTTCAACATTATGCACGGGGAAAAAAATAACGAATAGATGAAGCTCGAAACATGAGCGTTCATAGCTTTTTCTTTGACATTCTTTTTTGCGCTGTTCAATACGCTAAGACGTGTACCCCCACAAACTCATTCATTTGACAGTCTTAACAAAGTACCTAGTACTCTCGCACCTTTCCCTGCAGTAGACTGTTTATTACGGCATGATGTGCAAATTGTGTAACGGCTGCGTAACGTTTGCGTCGCAGGGAATAGGAGTCGTGGACAAGCCGATGGCTTTGGCCTTGAGATCTTGGCCAAGTTGAAGGACGTCAAGAGCAAGGTTGGTTGACTGGCACTCGCCAACTCGTTAGCGTAATTCCATCAGCTGTGAACTGATTAACGTTGCTTCCATTTCCCGTTTTGCAGGACAACTCTTTGACTCTTCTTCATTACATTGTCCGAGTCTATATAAGCAAGTTCCAGGAGGTAAGGGCTTTGAAATATTACCTTCTTTCTAATAATTTATGGCTAATAACTTAAAACTATCTCTTGTACTCTTCCAGCTACTTCCAGAGCAGCCCTGTGCCGTTAGTGTTAAGTACAGTGCCGAATGCACTCTGATCTGTTTTCGTTGTGTGCAGTAGTTAAGCTGTGCTTTTTTTTTAATGCTCTGGCATTTATTTGTGCCAGTAGTTAGATACACCATTACCGTCTGTTTGGTGTACTGTTGGTAGGTGCATCTGCACAAACTTGCTTAAGCGTATGTGTTTTAAGAAAGATGTTATCTAGCATAGTTATTCGTATGTACTGTATTCGAACGGTGTGTAGTCATATTTGATTGGGATCTGTTCAGATGTGTTAGCAGAGACATGCGATTGTGTTAGTATTGTTACAATTCTAATTAAATTTTCGTAAATAATATACAAGGGCCTTTTGCATAATTAGTGGCTTGTACTGAGCAGGAATTAACATGAATACGTCATGGTTAAAGAGTGAAGACTTGCTGCATGCATTTAACGTGCAGCTTGCCAGGGGTACAGCCTCTGTATTTACGTAAATCAAACTTCGTCACAACAAAGTCACATGTGACACAAAAGTAGCTTCATTTTTTCCCTAAAATTTGTTATGGATGAATATTAGGAACACCGCATGAATGACGCGACTTATTTTTCATTTACTTCATTATAACCAAGAGTTTGTTCTATCAGTGTTGGCTATGGTATCCAGGTTTGACTGTATATATGTGTTTTTGTATGCCTATGTATAGACACACAAATTGCAATTTGTGGTGAAGGGGTTTCCCCTTGCACTACACCACTGTAGCTTATGTAGTTGAGATTTTCATTTGCCTGGTAAAACCAAGCAGAAAATTGTTCTTCTAGAACGATATAAAAACAAATACGAGGAACCCTTGCAAACTACATTAGTAAAGTTCATGTGGAAATGTTAACGGGTGTTTGCTACAGTCGGAGACATCGTAAAAGAAAACGAAACTCAAGAAACGTGTTCATTAGACAACCTACGAGTCTAGAATGATATTTATTGAATTCAAGGGAAAAAAAGCTTAATTTTTCACTGACATGCCAGGGGTCTTATCTTATTTTTGCTTCTGTGGGTTTATATTTGTCAGACCTGAATTGCAGTATGTCTAGTGGCACCGCTTAAGACAACCAGACTTGAGTATGGCTTTGTTTTGATTGGATGACTGTCTCACAGTAAAGTGATGGCTCCTGTAAATTGGAATGTCTGTGAAAAGAAAACAATTTTTCGCAATTTTTCATCATATGGTTTTCTTGTTGATACAGGACGTTTCCCAGGAGAAGGCGAAATTTCCTTTACCTGAGCCGACCGACATGGAGCGTGCTGGACTCGTGAACTTCGATGACATCAGGGCGGACCTCAAGAAGCTCGATGCTCAGATCAAAAGTGAGTATCTTTTGTTGAGGAGCGTTTGCAACCTGCGCCAACAAGGGGCATCTTGTCCCAGTGTTTGTTTCTTGTAGGGGGCTGGAGTTTTTCTCAAAGTTAGGAAAAAGCCAAAAAAAAAAAAAAGATTAGAGAGGCACTGAAGCCTCCTCACGTGCACTGAATGCGTAAGCATGCCGTGCCTGGCCTTGTAAGCTGTATCGATGTCCGCACTTATTGCAATGACTGCACTGATCGACGTCCATATGTCACGTCACATTGTGTCACGATGTCATCACTTCATCGTGTGCCTTTCGAACTTGATGTTCTTGTCTGGTCACATGACTGCCACCTGATGTCATCACCTGGTCGTGTACTCGGATTGAGGTGACTCAATTTTTTAACCTCGCACGTCACACTACTTAATCACGCGACATAGCCACGTCATCGTGTGACTGTCTTGCAGTGTGGTTGCTGATCATGTGCTTGAATTGGGTCTTCCCAATCTTCAATTGACTCTCGCATGACTCGCATGATCTCACATGACTCTCACATGATCATCCCGTGGTCATGTGACTATGCGACTTAACCATGCGACAGTGAGAGAGAGAGAAAAAGCTGTTTAATGAAAAACAATTTTGCCGGCGTATATAAAGGTGCCTACATGCTACTCTGTGTAAGGGAAGGGGATTGAGGACAGAAAGGCCCTAGGGGAGAAGGAGGATGTCGTCACGTGGCTATGCTGCGTGACGTGACCACTTTGTCATGTGCTCGAATTAGGTGAATGCTGTATTTGGATTGGGCGCCAAATTCCGCATGACGTCGTCACTTGGTCATGCGAGTCTCTTTGCCATCGAACTTTAACGATAACGCTTACCGGATTTTCCGCTTCACGGGGTACGTAATGCGTCTGCACAAAAGAAATTACAGCAGAGGCTGTCTATCGTTATCTGTCGCAGTCTGTGCATGTAGCACAGACACCTGAGCATGACATGAACGCGAAGTTTTGAGAACAAATTGCACTACACTCCAAACTTCTTGCTCATCCATTTGAACAACCACTTTAGAAGATTCACTTGGCATTGTGAAGTAGGGGTGCGCGAATAGTGAAATTTTGAACCGAATCGAATACATATCGAATATCGACGACACCAAATCGAATACGAATCAAGTACTATTCGAATAGTTTTTGAATAGTAAGGCAACCATTTTCAAAGCATCCCGAGAATGGTTGTCACAAATTAGCGGGTTATAAAGCGCGCGCGAGGCCGCTTTCAACTGCTACGAGACAGAACGGCGCGAACCGCTCGCCAAGAAGCGCGAAAAGACGAAAAAACAAGCATCAAAAGACGCCGGCGCGCCGCATCCTCCTCACCCAATCGAGCCAGGCGCAGACGACGCGATCAAACGCCCGGCAAATCCTGGATGTTCTGGAAGGAAGGGGGGACGCATCCGCGAGCGATGCCGCCGCGATTCGAACCTACGAGAAAGCTCTCGCCCTTTCCCCAGGCTTAGCTGTACTGCACGCAGAAGAAAACATCCCGACGCTTCTAGAACCCGGGGGAGAAGGGATAAAAGCGTGCAATCGACGGTAGTGAAGTCAGTGAGGGAGTCAGCCAAGAAGAAGTGGAGTCGGTAGGTCAGTGAAGGGAGTCGGCAAGTCAGCGAAGGAGTGAGCGAGTCAGTCGGCCCGGTGATGGTGAAGTTATGTGAAGTGTGGCTCCGTTAGCCAAAGAAGACGTGGTTATGATGGTGTGCGGTCGGCCGATCGTCAATTTGGAAGAATTGGATGACGACGCCGTGTGAGCCGTGACAAGTCACGACGACGGTTGAGCTACGACGATCAACGCTGGAGCTGGCGTGAGTGTTTCCTTGAAGAGAAGCATTCGATTATTGTCCAAGTATTGTGGACTGGATACGCCAGTATCTATTCAGGACTTTAACTGTCGTTGAATAGTTGTAATGCATGCGATTGCATTCGTAGCGTGTGATCTGTTTGTTTAGCTGCCGTTGTGTAAACACCATCTGAATTATATTGTGAAGTTGTAACTGGTACCAGCCGAGTGTGCACGTGTTTGTGGTATTTGTATTGCCTTAACTGAGAATATATTTCGTTTTCGTTTGTGTTGTCAACTCTCGGCTCTGACTCGGTCCTTTGGACCACAACCGGCGTTCGCTGGCAGCACCAAAGGACCAACCCTAAATTGTCCGCGCTTCCGTGGTGCGTTTTCGGAGGGCCGTGACGCCAGCCCTTAGAATCCGCCTGGCGATTGCCGTCCCCATTAACGGGATTAGTGACAATGGTAATATATAGCCATTTTCAAAACTGCCTAAGAATTACAGCATTTTATTTGAAGCAAATATTCAGAAGCTTTAATAAAGGAACATTGCGAGAACTTATAACAGACAAAAAGTATCACAATTATGTAAACTGAGGCAAGCTTGTATACAGCAGCAACTTGAGCCTTAAAAATAATTTGTAACTGCAGGTTTAAATACAGGAGTGATTGCGATATTCAATGTGGCATTTTGTCAACAGCTTTTAAATAAAAGAGATATATAAATATTAAACTATTTGTGAGTCAACATCATTATGAATGTCATGAAGATAGTGGATTGATGACTCTGTCGCTTTGGCAACGATAGAGTTTTAAGCAAAAGCGCCTTTATCCTGTGATGAATGTAGTGTCGATAGTTCCATAAAACCTTGGGCGGCATGCATCTCGGCAATTCGATGATTAAAACAAGAAACGTTACCCCTCTCTGTTCCAACATTTTGTTCCTTTCAGGTTTTTTTCATCAGTGCTTATTGTTTGAAAAATATTCATTATTTCTAATATGCGCTATATGATTCAAGTACCGAATCGAATAGAATGCTATTCGATTCATTATTTGAAAGTTTCGAATATTCGCACGCCCTCTTGTGAAGATGTGCCAAGTGTCTCTGCATGCTGGCTTGCACGAAGAGTTTTTCCGTAAATCATCCCCATTGTAAATGCATTTGCTTGCGCGTGGGAACATCCTTAAAGGTATCCCGTATGTGACAGCGAGTTGGTGCGAGAACTTCCAGGTGTACTTGCTACCCCCATCTCTTCCCTCTTGTAGTACTTTATTGGTGCTGCCATGAGCATAGCCTTATCGTCAGCAAGAGGAGTCCTTTTCGGTACTCTAGGAGAGAAGTGATTTACTAGCGGAAGTAAATTATTGTTTTCACTATCCCTTCAAGGAGTTCGGGTGTTAGAGCAGTCTGGCACTTCAAGCGGTGAAGTCAGGGGGTGTCATAGAAGAGCTGTAGTGCTTGCTTGCCTGCTCAGGTTGCGAGACCAAGGTCCAGAAAGTGCTGAATAACTCGGACAGTGAGCACCAGGAACCTTTTAGGGAGCAGATGACAACGTTCCTGCAGAAGGCACACCAGGAGCAGAAGGAGCAGGAGGAGAACCTCGAGGAGACCAGGATCAAGTGAGTGGCGGCTAGCTGCGGAGCTGTTCTCGATGTGTCCATCGAATGGACTGTCCGTTTCGGCCGGCGTTGATTGGCTGGAGCTCGGCGAGCAGCGCGCCCCCTGTTTCCAGTTCTTCCGTAACTTCATTTTGACGTCGTGGAGCTTCACAACTTACGACGCCCGTGAGAGAGACGGAATGCGCTTCAACGCAAAGAACGCAGCCTCCAGAGATGTGCATGAACTCTAATTCTGGGATTGTATTAGCCCTCGAATTAGGTTTAATGCGGCTGCCCGTCTAACGCACCTGTGAAGGTTAGTGCGCATTCCCTGCATCGTTCTCAAGCATCTGGGACACGCTCATGGGACACGCAAGGGCAGACTTGTCATGTTTAAGTGTTCTGTTACTGTTCATTTCGTCCACTTTTTTCTTCTTACGCTGGCAGTGTGCTGCGCGAGTTCGGTGCGACCTACATTTGAGTCAACTTATAATCGTGTAAATACGGTACTGTTGCTTAATGGTTTTAGTGCGTTTTGATGGCCTGTGCTGGTGACGCTCATTCGAGTTCTCTGCTGCTTCCCTTTCCCAGGTTTCTGGGACCAAGGACTACTTCCTCCTGCAGCCCAAGTCCAAGAACGAGTCTGAGTGGCCGAAGGAGCTGTTCACTCCATGGGTGCCTTTCTGTAACGACTTCAAGAACATCTGGAAGAAGGAGGTTCAGCGCAAGATCAAGCTCGAGTAAGCTGCGCTCGCGAAGCTGCAGGATGCCACTGAACAACTCGTTCAGTTAAAATTGTCGGAGATCAGCTAAGCTTCGCGGCATGTGCCGTTGCAACTTTTACCAGCTATGGTGTCTCGCCACTAAGCTCGATGATGTGGCTATGGCATTGTTGTTTCGGCATGTCAAATTTTGCAGTAAAAGCATTGTCTCCAGGGCGCTCTGCTTCGCTTCTCTATTTGTACCTACCACAATATGTCGTACGCTGTCTTGTCTTTGCACTGCTGGGCTTAACGTTGCAGCGTCGGGCTCAGCCATGTTGGCCTCATGTTGATAGGGATGAAGTATGCAAAATGCTGTACATAAACTTGAGCTGCAAATACAAAGCACACACAAACGCACAGGTGCTTAATGAAACCAGAACGAATACCAAGGAAAGTATAGGGGCATAATTTGTAGTCTTTAAATATAAGGTCGTAATTATGATATAAAGGTAAAGAAATCAAAGTAGACAAGAAGACACCTTGCTGGGTAACATTGCCAGCTTCGCGTGCACAGAAAAATCCAATAAAGTGGGCGGGAGGACAAACACTGGTGCAGCTCGATTGGTAGAGCATCAGATGCATTATCCGAAGATTGTAGGTGCAGTCCCTACCAGCGGCAAGTTGTCTTTTCATCCAATGTAATTTTTCTACGTTTGTTACATAATTACTACATTACGTTTCAAGACTACAAATAATGCCGCTATACTTTCCTTGGCCTCATTGCCTGTTGGTTTCATTAGGCTCATCAGATTTAGGTCTAGGGCATTAGGTTTCATCAGACAGAAACGAGCCCTTCATCAATTGCCCTTCCTTCATTAGCACGCAGATGCTTGTGACTAATGTAGAGTCGCCCACTACAGTGTGCCCCATGATCATGATGAGGTTCTCGCATGCAGGGCCCTGTAATTTTATAGATTTTTTTTGTTTGTTTTCTTTCCATAGCCTTGAGGCAGCTAGGAAGAAGGTCAAGGACCTGCAGGAAGCCAAGAAATCTAGCGTCATGTCCGAGGTGGTGAAGGTTCGGAGCAGCAGACCCTCTGGCCTGGTAAGCCCATGCCTGATTGTCCTAATCTCACTGTAACAAAAATCACGGAGTAAGCTGGTTTGATCGTCACAATCGATCTGGTGTAAATTAATTGGGGGGGGGGGGCGAAGAGGAGGGTCAGGGGAGTCCTGACCCCCCCCCCCCCTTGTGTTCAGGCTAAGGGGGACATCCCTCGCAAGTGTCCCCCCTTTGAGATTTTATCTCTCAAACATCATACTTAAATTGCTTGACAGAAGTGTAGCGCGTGCTGTCCATAAAATGAACTCTGCGATCTGAAGCCCTTCCAATGAACAGAAATGAAGTAAAAAGGTGAAAACTGCTTTTTGTTTCAAAAGTTACTGTAGAGCACAAGCTTTCTGAAATGCTGCAGGTTGATAAGCCGCACTCTTTTGATTATGCGGGACTGTAAAATGCGAAGTAAATAAAAGAATCCTCAATCGGCTACCGTTACTTGTTTCGACGATTTGGTGGAAGCATTGAAGTACGAACTCGATTGCTCGGCTATGGTAGTGTTATTTTTTAAAATAATGTTTGTTTTTGCTGTATTTCAACTTGGTTTTAATTTTATGTGATTAGAAATTAAACCAATACTGATAAAAACAAAATGGCCATCATGGCAAGATGTGTCCCACCTTGTGATTTTTCTGGATTTACACAACACTGCACAATCATAAGCGCTTTAGCGCAAACAAGACAAGAGCAGAAGAAAGACAAAGTGCTGTCGTTACTTGTTAAGGCCAAACAAGATGAGGACAGAAGAAAGACTCGTAATAACAGAAGGGCCCTTTAGTTACGTGTCCTTATTATGCCCTTCATCTTGTGGCCCTGTTAGAGAAGAAGCTCGTTAATTCGGATTTCATGGTACCAGAAAAAAATCGATCAATTAACCGAATTCCAAATTATCGAAAGTATCAAAAAAAGACAGTAAACAAATGTCTATTACGTCAATACATTTTCATTTTCTTATGAACATGTAAATCCTGTATTTACTTTGCATAAGAGCAATGTGAAAGCCGCAATTTTCGCCCCTCGCAACTTTGTTCACAATGCTACCGTGGCTCAAGACCCTCATGTCTTAACTAACCCTAAACGCACTAACCTGAAATAAACTCGAAACGACGTTACTATTGTTACCGTACGGTTCGCGCTAATGACGATGGCAATGCACACTGCGCCGTCATCTAATTTTGATTTTCCACAAAGGCCGTTTTCGTTCCTTTACGTCGCACATTTGCGGCGCTTCGCGCTCTGCGCGCTGCGAAAATCATCCGAATTTACCGGGTTGCGGCCAAATATGACCGAATTAACGAGAGTTAAACAATGCATAGGCTTTCTGGCACCAGAGGACACGTCCGAATTACGAGATTTTCTGAATTAAAGGATGGCGAATTAACGAGCTGTTACTGTATCTGTCTTTTTCATGTCCTCGTCTGGTTTGTACTACAGTGGAACCTCGTTAATGCGTACCTGCCGGGAACGCCGCATAACTACGCACTAAACGGTAGTACGCATAGACGTCAGACTCTGCCCAGGAGGCGCTGCGAAAAACACCGCCACCAGCGCCCTCATCGTAGCCCTGGCACTAACTGGGTAGTGCAAAGAGAGCCGCCCGCAGCGAATGTGCATAGGCCGCAATATAACCCTCCTCTTTCGTTGGTGTCGAGGCGCGGTTTCCTGAAAATCAAGGACCTGGAAAGCTTCTTCCGCCAATCCACGCTTCAGAAACAACGGAAGCTGATCAAAGCGAACTGCGAGTACAATGCAAAATAAGTTTTAGTATTCCCGCGCGCTGCAACTCGCAAGTACAAGCGAGCATCACACGACACGAGTTCGAGGCAAGCCCTCCGACATCCGTTCTCTAGAGCCTAAATGCGTTAAAATCGGTTATATACGTATGCCACAGCGATAAAGTACCTACATACACGATCAATTACTTAGCTATGCATCTTACGATCAGTGGTAAAAACGCGGTTCATCAGGGGCGAATGGCTCCGACGATTTTCGCCTTTTCAGTTGCATTCTCCCTTAATTCATCTCCTCGCTTCCTGTGCATTGGAGTGTTTTATTACGCATCCTCAAATGGTCTCTTGATGGTCGTCTTCCGTTTGTATGTACTGCAAATGGGGATACGTGCGTGTCCACTTCCGCGGGGTACAACCAAAGGCAAACCGTGGCCTCCGAGATAGCTACGGCAACCGCGGAGGACACGGGCGAAACAACCTGAAGGGGGTCACGACCAACATTCTGCGATTTACTTGTATGACGCACGTGGTGTTAGCTAGTTAGAACCAGAACTCTGAGCCTTCAAAACGTACATACGTCCGCGATGCTGTGTTGTGACGACCAACTCGTCGCGGTGTGCGTATCACGCGTCTCCAGTCTGTCTCTAGCTGCTGACTTCGTGTTACACGACAAGCACCGCGGTCAGAGCCTCTGCTGAGCTTCATAGTCAAGGTTACCACGGTTTTTGCATCAGGGCTACGCAAACAACCGCAGAGCCACACATTCATGCCACCGGCTGTGGAGAACGCGGGTACTTCGCTTACCCAACACGCTCGCAACGGCCCGTATCCAGCGCTCTCGCCTTTCTTCTTCGTACGACAACTATGGAAATCGGTAAAACTGAAACGTTGTTATTCAGTCTTTTACGTCCGTGGCAATTCACAACGCAACAGTGCGTCTGTTGCGGAGTTTCTTCGTAGCGTGCGGAGGGCTCTCGTCTGCTGCTGTTTTCGCCGTCGTTCAGGCGAGTGATCCAACAAGCAGTTCACGACGGTTCGGTGGCGCGTCCGACTAGCGGAGAGCAATTCACAGCTCTCGTTCTGAGTGCTAAATGCGCAAAACACACGCGATATTAAGCTCAATCGTTGTTTCGCACTCGCTAGTTGCACCTGGTCCCATAGCAAACTGTGTGAGAGAGTCGGTCTATGCACTACTCAATACTTATCCGACAGGTGGCGCCACACATCTTGGAAACTCCAGAGTCTGACGTCTATTAACCACCAAGTAAAATTTTGCATCTCCTCGCGTATGCTATCGCCGCCAGCAAAGAAATATATACAGTGCCACAGCAAATATTGCCTAAACTACCCGTTGCAAAGCCTTTTCTTTGTTTTTGCCAAAGTGGAGAAAAGATTCTGGCACTTTCGCACGACCGTCCGGTAGTGCCGATAGCGCGCGGTGGCGACGCGAAGGAGCATTTCGGAACTATTACAGGGTCCGGTATACGCAGTGACCGACATAGCGATGGAACGGACAGTGTCGGCTATGTGTGTGTGCGTCTGTACCGCGATCTGCTACTAAACGAAAACTGACAGTTTCAGTGAAACGCGGTACGGCTGCGTGGAGCCGATCGTCTCCTGGCTAGTTGCGTGCAGCGCCTGGCCTTCTCGGCTCACGCCGTCACTGCCGGGCTGCTTGCTGCACTGCACGCGCGCATTTGTCGTGGGAGTGTGCTTCGTACCCACTTAGCTCCGACCGTGCACAGATGCGGCGAGTAGCTGGATCAGTTAACGCGCCGGCGGCGATGACGAACTTCCTGCAAGCGATGCGCACTCTGCGACGCTCTAGCGGTGCTGGCAGCGGACGGAAGCGCGTTTGGGTGGTCGCCCAATAAAAGCGTGCAGTATGGTTACAACAGCGCTACGCTTGCTGTAGGTACGCGTGCGTTTATCGTGATAGCGTCAATACAAAGAGGTTTCTCGTCGCCCGCGACCAGCAACGCTCAAATCCGCAACAGCGAGCTGCTTTCGTTTCTACAAAGCGGCGCGCGCTTGAACACGGCCCCGCACAACGAGGCGGCAGCGATCGGCGGCCCAGCGCGTTCAGGTTGTCGCCTATTAAAAGCGTGTAGTAGGCTTAAAGTAGTGCTGCGCCGCACGCGAGCCCGACCAGATATCTGAAGATACTTATTGTGATAAGGTTGTTGGCGATAAGTCATGCTAGCACGTTCTTCGGTGGCCGCCCGCCTCACCTTCGTTCTTTCCCGGTTGCTTACTCGCAAAAGTGTCGTCGCAATCGCGCGGAAGTCGGAATCAGCGATCGACCGATCTACGCACTTCTCGAAGATGGAAAACCTTTGGCGGCACTTTGGGGGGTCCGGAAGTTCAGCGGCGCAGTAAAATTTTATGGCACAAAAAGTTATCGCGGTACGTAGGGTACGCACTAACCGGTAGGCGTAGGACGAAGCACTACGGCTTAAGCGGTCAGCGAATGCATCAGGCTCTATGAGACTCAGTCGGGGATTCATCGCAACTACGTTTTAACCGTTAGTACGCTTAAAGCGGGTACGTATTAACGAGGTTTGACTGTAAAACACCTATGTTCACACTGCAACCTCAGGTTAATCTTAGATCAACGCAAAATTAACGCATTAACTCAAGTAAGATTTAAAAATTTGGCTTCTGTAATAATGAATTCATCACGCGTAGCTTCGGTAGGCGAGGAAATGACGAAAATGAATAAATCTGATTTAATAATGTCACTTTGCGTGCTGATCTGTCTTGCATTTCACTTTCTCTCTTTGCACAGAAAGCAAAAATGACAAAGCGGATGCAGCAACTTGGACAGAGCTTTCCTTCGCCCGGAGCACCCTAAAAGAAACTGAACGATCTGCGAGAATAGATCTGATTTTTGTAGCTCGCGGTGCGGCAAGAGCGAGCATACAAGTTATGTATATTGTATACATACATATATACATAGTGTGACATACTATTTTTAACGAGAGATTAATACCGTTAGGGTGGTGCGCACAGTTGTTGTTCGTTGTTCCGTGTAAAGCGTAGTATGTCTTCTGGCGACTTTCGCGGTGGTATGGTTCGTCAGCTGCTGCGAGGTTGCGTGATATCGCGAATCTCAGTTTGTCGAATGCGTCTGATGGCTGAATGAGCCAGGGTACTGTTTCCGTTTTTCTTGTTTGTCCTTATATGATGTGCACGTATTGGTGCAATAGACGGGGGACCGCAATGCGTAAGGATTCCTTTCTGTGAGTTCTATTCATTTCTTACCACTGGTCGCAGCGAACGGAATATCAGATTTGCTGTAACTGACCAGAGACAAAGGGTGAAAGGATTGGAATACGGAAAGAATCCTGAGGCAAATGGAAATGTTTTGAGGATTTGCTTTTGCAGATGTCTCAGAAGTGGTAGTGCAAGGTTGACAAAGCGGGTGCAGACAAAAAAGAAAACTCATTATTTACTGCAAGTTCTCGATCAGCGGTGATAGGGGAAGTTGCCACAGTTGGCTGTGGGTTAATTGCACGACTTTTATCGTAGCCCTAGTTTGATTTATTAAGAGAAACAAGTGGACACTTAAAACTGCGTAGGGAGCATTTCATTAATGTTGCCAAATGTATAAGTAGTCGTTGTGGAAGTACCTAGTATGCAATTGATACAGAACATGGGTAAGGATTTTTACAGAACGTGTTGTAGATGATGTACGGAAATTTTCCTCTGAATACAGAAGTTTTCGATGGGAAATTTGGATTTACTTTGGCAGTGCATTCGTGCACTTTGGAGAAGGCAGTGCCCTTTGTTGAGAACTCATCATGACCAAATATGTGACAAAACCTTCAGGCTATAAATCTTTTTTTTAAATAAACAGTTGGAGAATAACTGTGGTATTGTGTTAGTGGCTGTTATGCAAGATTAAATATGACTTGCTTTTCAGAAATTATTTAGAAGTATTTTTATTTTGAAATTCTTATGGTGTTATTTAACGGAGTGCCCCGTGATTCTTGTGTGGATTTTGACTGAACCATTTTGTTTCATTTACTAAACTGTAATTTACTAAACACCTTAGGTTAAGGGCATAATTTTGTCTCAAGAACATCGGTCGGCCATATAACATGCATTTTCTATCTTTAACACTACACACCAAGTACATTTCTTGGTGTGACACAAAATCCACGCCAAGCTTTACATGCTTAAAACTGCCTATGCTACTGACGCTTGAGAAAAGACTAGCGACAAGTTTCTTCTTCATAGTTGAATTTTCGTCGCTCTCTTAAGGGCCTAAAAGAAGTCTGTTCTTTTATAAAATGGCACGCATGTCAACCTCGATACAGCGAAGTCCATCTGACGCGAAAATAGTTTCGTTGTAATAAAGAATTTATTATGTAAACGTTTACTCATGACACCGTCTAAATGGCAACAGTATGCTTCGTTTTAGTCGTTTTCGTTATATCGAGGTTAAACGGTATGATCAATGGCAGCTGCAGGTCCGTGTACGTGCACAAAGTGGTCATTTCTTCAAGCACGTTTGGATAGAAATATTTTTACTTATCTGACTGGCAAGATAAGAGTAAGGAGTCGCTCCTGTGTTGGTACTTCAGTGCGCAGTGCAATCTGATGATGTTAGAAGTGTTTTAGAATTATACCATATTCTTGCAAAGTAGTAGCCACATCTCTTCAAAGAAATGGCGACAAGGTGTGTCATGGGTACACGATGCCACATGCTTTGTGTTGTAACTGACATTTCTGTCACTTAAAGACGAATGACAGTGTCTACAAGTGATGAAAACAGGGTCTCAGGGGCGTGCTTATTATAAGTATTCATTTTTCATATTCGTTATATCGAGGTTATACTGTATTAGACAAAGCTGGCGCAGGATCGAAAGGCATGTCATTTGTTCACTGTGTGTGACTTTTGAGCACGAGGTCGTGTGTTGATTAAGCCTGTTTATTCAAGGACAATGTGCCACATTCTGCACTTCTTATTTGAAGTTCAACCATTGCTACCTTATCTGTTCAGTCTTAACCAAACTTCATTTTGACTGTCTCATCTATTCAGACTCAAGTAGCCTGAATGTGTGCATTTGATAATGCAGCTTTTTCTTATCAACACTTCTCAGTCAAAGAGTACATTTTCTATCCAGTCCGTTCTTTGGATGATTGAACTGCCAGCCAGGCAAGAGTGTCAAGCAGTACGAAACTCCTTGAAATGCCACTGCAAGCATTCGTTGTTAATTATCTGCCAGTGCTTAGATCTCCTAACCTTTTGCAGCACTACATCTACAATTGGGCTATAAATGCCAGCGTAAGACTGTAATCTGAGCTACCGGAACCAACAGCCAGTAAAAACGTGATGCTTCATTATTCTTTTTTCTATATCTTAGGAGAGTGCTTGTCAGACTTATCACGGGCCAAGATTGTTAGAATAAAAATCAGAACAATGTCTTTTCCAGCAGTCTGTAGGTGAAAAGTGTGTTTTTTTTTTGTTCCAATTGCATGTTAAAATGTTTTTGGAATGGATTTTGGAGTTCATGCTTAGTTTTGCTACATTTGTAAAGACTTGCCTTTCTGGCTGAAAAATTCTCAGTGTGTTTTACTGCTTCTGGTGTTGCCTGTTTTTAACAGCGCTATCAAAGGAGGAAAACCTAAATAGAACAAAATGTGTGCGCAAAAAATGTGTGCTTCTAAAATATTTTGAGAGGATGCTTTATGTTTGAAATGTGCCTAGATTGAAGGGATTCTATTTATTGTATGTCTCAAGTTGTGTCTGACTAATAAGATCAAATTGAATGCACAAATGAGAAAGTGTCGCCAAGTTTAACTCTGCGTAATCGACAGCTTCTGTAATTTTGCAGTTTTGGTTTGGTTCGTTTCAATGCAGCGTTGTCACTAGCAGCTTTTTTTTATTCTTTTTGTCAGAAATGCCTGTAGTACATCTGCAAGAATACTCTCACTGCTATACTGCGACATATTGCATGCGATCAAAGTTACATTTTTGTATGAAAACGTTTCTGTCCATATAATTTGTACATGCCCCCTATACTGTGATCACTTTACGTTGTTCAGAGTTCTCTGTTACTGTTGCTACGAGAAATACCACATCATGGCCACTTCCCAAATGGCCGACATATCATTCTGAGGCATCTGTGAAGTGCTCCTATGGATTTTCCTCATTTTGTATTTGTTAATGGTTTGGCATTGAATGGTACTTTAAGTGTAAATAGGGTCCTTCATTTCTGGGCGAGACCAGATTTCTTTCATTAATTAATGCATACATTTAACTGACTTGATAAGAATTACAACTGGTATTGGGTTATTTGTAGTCATTTAATGATACAGTAGCACAGTTTATTGTTCTCATCTTAAAAGTAGTGTCGTCTCCGGGACGGCTTCTAAAAGCACGCTTAATGCACACTTAAGAGTGATGAAGTTTGTGATACGCAAAAGTGCTAAATCCAATTTACCTTTGTAAAAGTTGGTGCTGCTCAGCTCTCCCCTGATAAAGATTATTTGGTAAAGTCAAATGTCTTACCTCTACTACAAGCTATAAGTGGCATCGCGCTTAATGTACACTTAAGAGTGACAGTTTATTCTAACCACCAGGAGTTGTGAATGCTGATTTTTCTTTTTTGGTAAAATTTACTGGCACATAGCTCTTCCCTGAAGAGATTACTTCTGGAGGTCAAAGTCCTATCCCTACTACAAACTGTTAAAATGAACAGCGTCACGACTTAACACACACTTAAGGGTGATGAGGCTTGTCATGCCCTACAGGAGCCCACCGATTTTGGTTCTCTTTGGTAACATTTTGCTTCACACAGTTTTAACTGGAAGATTTTAGTTTGGGAACTAGTGAAATTTGCGTCTCGGCGACTTCGTACTATTAAAATAATGCTTGATCTTCTTACTCCCCCACTTAATCGAAAACTTCAAAGCCCAAAATGAGGGCCCTTATTAACACTGTACAGTGCATTCCACTATAAGGGATATTTTGTAGTGTATGAGTGACGTGCTCTAGATGATCTATTTTTGATCGTACGCAAAAGTTGTCTTGCAGCAGCTGTTTTAAGCTTGTGTAAATGTTGCGATGTATAGTATGGCTGGCTGTTTCGACGAGACGTTGGTGGACTCTGCCAAAGATGTTCTACTCTGAACCTTTTTTATTTTAACTTGGTGCCAGGCAGTTTTGGTTGGGGAATGTAGTTGTGTAACAGCTTCTTCTTGCACGAGCTCTTTGGGTGACGAAAGCTTTCTTGTTTCTAAAGGCAGCACTTATTGACTTTGACGAGAAGCACATTCCACTGTTTCTTTTCTTTGTTTACGCACGACGTTCATTCCTTCGAGATGTATTTATTTAATTTATATTTATTTATAATATTTTAAAGACAAATAAAGCTCTTTACACGCTTTGCATAGTGTCTGAATCAGTCTTTCTTAACATTTATGTAGTTAGCCACGGTGGTACAATGGTTACGGTGCTTGGCTGCTGACTGGAATGTTGCGGGTTCGATACCGGTGCATTTAGATGGTGGCGAAATGCTAGAGGCCCATACTGTGCAATGTCAAAAAACACCAGATGGTCGAATTTTCCAGAGCCCTCCACTACGGCGTGCCTCATAATCACATAGTGGTTTTGGCGCGTAAAACCCTACAAATTGTATTTTGAAGCAGTGCAAGGTTCTGGGTTCGACTGTCCCCAACTGTGTGTGCGTGCTACTGATCGCAGAATACAAACATGATTGCGTACTGTGTTTTGGTACGAGGTAAAAAGCCGCAGGGATATTTACAGCGACGTCTGTCGACAAACCCATAGGCTCAAACCGCCATGTTTTGTTGGGCGCGAAAACGATACCAGACGCGTATCGCAGCGTTTCAGGTCCTAGCTACTGGAATTTATCTTCGTTCTGCGAGACTTTCCAATGCTTCGAGCGCTGTCAGGCAACGAGGAAGCCCTGACAATGCCGGGAACAAGGTACACTATTATTTAATTGAATTTATCAGTTACCTGAACCACGGCCGGTCTGGAGGCGCGCGCCGCCTCCAGCCAAGCCGTGCCTAACGAAGGAAAGAATTTATGTACCGATGCGAACTTGTTTCGTCTACAGGATTGGCCACTGTGCTTTGGTTCGGAAATGACCACCGTTCTGAACAGCGCTCTTCAACCTGGGTTTCTTATTTCAGCGTGCGATTTCGTTGCTAGCCTGCATGCAACATAAGCTAGACTTGCAGAACACTACATCAGATATATGCATTGAAAATAGACGCTGTCCGACGTCGCACCACGCGCGAAGGAGCATGGTTGATCAAAATTAGCTTATTGACGGTGTTGCAGATCGACGAAAGCAATGATTTACGTATATAAACGTGTGTAGGCACTAGGCAGTGCCACAGACGCTGCTGCGCGCGTCCGCGGTAAATCAGCTTTGCGAAGCGGTGCTCCTCTTGCAGCTGCCCGTCCGAATGAGATTTGAAGCGCGCAGAGCTCCGATATTGAGTTCTCGTTGATTTGTGGCAGCGCAATGAGGTCCGCCTGACCGTTCGGCGTTGAATGACGAAAGAAACAGCTGCATTTTTTTTTTTTTTGTCCGAAAGCTTCTCGAACGACTGCGGCTCAATGCAGGCACGTAGGCAAGGGGGGGGCCCGGGGGGCCCGGGCCCCCCCCGAAATTTTTCCAGCCTTCTATATTCCCAGGCAACTTTTTTTTTTTTGTTTTTGCCATGGAAAGACTTTCTTTCGAACAATTAGGCCTTGGGCCCCCCCCGAAAAAAAATCCTGGCTACGTGCCTGGCTCAATCTCTCCATGGCCTCTCCTAATGGAGACGCTAGCAGACGATTCCGCGTCGGCGCCCGACAAAAAAATGGCGGACGCGCCCAGTGCTGCCGTTTAGCCACTGTAGCCACTGTACTGCCGTAGCACTACTACGGAGCACCAAGCATTATGAATATTCCCTATTAGCCAGAGCCTTCTCTAAAATCAAACCTTGTAACTCGAACGTTTTTTAAAGCAGTGCTGTCGCAATCGAAGGTTTGCGACATCAAAGTCGTAAACGCCATTCAGCAAGCCTCAGATACCTTCAGTTTCGGTTTCATTTCCTGGAAGCGTGTAGTGACGTCATGACGTCGAAGCTGGTCCCGTGGGAGTCACGTTTATTTTTGCGCGCCATTTCGCCAGGTTCTAACGCGCGCAACGCATAGAGATGCGAAAGAAACGAACATGCGAAGCCGAAAAAGCTGTGATGGGTGTCGAACCGTGGACGTGGGAGACCAACACATCCGTAAATGCGGATGAAGGAGCCCCTCGGACATTCATTCCCTACGTAACTCGGCGGTGTCGCCAGGAGGACCAATTTCCCTCCCCCAGAAACTACAGGTAAGAACTTTCCAGGGTTTTGCTGCGGGCTTCTGCTCTTGAACACAAGTGATCCTGGTTACATATATAGGCATGCGGAGGGTTCTCCATTTGGGACGGGGGGGGGGGCAGTTTTCACCCCCCCGCCTCCCCTTCCGAGTGCCCCCACCTATATTCGTCGAGTGCGAAAGAAACATAAGCTTCGCATTGCATGCAAGCATTAAAATGAAACGATGAAGGGCTACTCACAACGGCCTGCCTTCGATTCCCGGCTTTCCGAGGGTATAGGTGGGAATTGTAAGCAGTTCTCAATGCAATGCAACATCAGGGGTCCTCACAGGCCCGCAGCCGGGGGGAGGGGTCTAGGGGCACGACACCCCCCCCCCCAAAAAAAAAATCGATGAAGTACGTCTTTTTACCAAAAATAAATAATTAACATAGGTGTTTTCCTCAAATAGTCAAGGTTCTCAGAAAGTGCCCCCCCCCCCCCCCCCCCGAGAAAAATTCCTGGCTACGGGACTTGGTCCTCAGCAGCCGTTATGGCAAAAAACCTGCATGGCCATAACACTGCATTAAAGAATGACGGTACAGGTCCGACTGAATAGGCTATGGAACAGACTTGCCCCCCCCCCCTCCCCTCTGTTGTATAGAGGGTGTCGAGGCACGGTTTCCTGAAAATCAAGGACCTGAAAAGCTTCTTGCCGCCAATCAGCGCTTCAGAAAAGCAGAAAGGTCTCAAAGCGAACTGCGGGTACAATGCAAAAGAAGCTTCAATTATTTCGGCGCGCTGTAACTCGCAAGTACAAGCGAACATCGCACGACATCGAGTTCGAAGCAAGCCCTTCGACGTCCGTTCTGTAGCGCCTAAATGCTTTAAATTTGGGTATTACATAATGCCAAAGCGATGAAGTACATTTTGTTAGCTATGTATCTTACGATCAGTGGCACAAAGCTCGCCCACGGACGATGGCCCCGGCGACTTTCGCCTTTCAGTTGCATTCTTCCTTCAGCTCTCGCTTCTTGTGCGTTGGACTGTTTTTTTTACGCACCCTCGAATGCTCTGTTGTCGGTTTGCTTCCGTTGTATATACTGCAAATGGGGATACGTGCGTGTCCACTTTCGCGGGGTACACAACAAAAGGCAAAACCGTGGCCTCCGAGATTAGCTCCGGCAATCACGGAGGCCATGGGCAAAACGAAACTGAAGGTTTTGCGCCCAACATTTTGCGATTTACTTTTATGACGCACGTGTTGGCGTTGCTAGTTAAAACCGGAACTTTGAGCCTTCAAAAACGTATACGTGCGTGGGAGGTCGCGGCGGGCGTGATATCTATCACGCGCCTTCAGTCTGCATCTAGCTGCTCACCCGTGTTACACGGCACGCACCGCGGTCAGAGGCTCTGCTGAGCTTCGTAGTCAAGGTTACCACGGTTCTCCGTCAGGGCTACGCAAAACATAACAGCTGAGCCACATCGTCACACTTTCTCGTGCGACCGGCTGTGGAGCGCGCGAGTAATTCCCTATCCAACGCGTTCGCAAAGGCCTGTACCCAGCTAGCGCTCTTTCTGCTTCGTACGACAGCTATGGAAATCGGTAAAACTGAACGTTGTTATTCAGCCTTTTGCGTCCGTGCTCTTTCACAACGCAACAGTAGTGTCGATTTCGGCTTTCCTCGTAGCGCGTCTGCTTTTGTGTTCGCCGTCGTTCTGGCGAGTGATCCGGCGACCCATGCAAGCACTTCATGGCGGTTCGGTGGCGCGTCCGACTAGCGGAGAGAAATTCATAGCTCTCTTTCTCGGTGTTAAATGCGCAACACACGCAATATTAGCTCAGTCGTTGTTTCGCCTCGCTATTTGCACCTGGTTCCACAGCAAACTTTGCAAGGGAGTCGGACTTTGCACTACCCAATACTGCTCCGACAGGTGGCGCCACGCGTCCAACATTCATGATTAACCCCCCCCCCCCCCCCCCCCCGTGCTACTCTCTGTGCACTAGCGCTCGTACACTCACATCTAAGAAAAGAAAAATCGAGTATTTGGAGAGTATTTGCCGCGCAACTATAACAGTCCACTACCTCGCGTACTCATTATCACCGAGGTCCCGGCACTTCCCGTACGGCGTAGGCAGAAATTTTTTTCGGAGGGCACCTTGATCCGCATTGGGTCTGGACAGATAAGTGGGTCGAGTGTCATTTTGTGCTCTGTATTCATGGAAAAAAAATTCGGGTAGGGGCACGGGCCCGGTGTTATTGTTCAGAGTTTTGCTCCACGTGATTGCATCCCATGCCGGACAAATCGGCGCCGTGTTCTGTGTGCGAAGATGAAGAAGAGGACGAAGAGAACGCGTGCCTGTTCACGGTGATGAGGTTTTTCCGTTCGCTCTGCACGGACTTACCATCGGCCTTTTCAACAGCTCCGTCGTTAAAAGGCGCCCGTTTTTGCGCAATTGCAATTGTCGTTTTAAGGAAGGAAATGGTTTCTGAATTTCCCCATTGACTGCCAGCTCCCCTACTTATCACTATACGACAGCTTCCTCATTGAAGTTCCCCATTGCCGCCTATGGCGACCTTCAGAAATTATTTTCTTCCTTAAGCAAAAAAAATTTAGTGATAAAACTTGCCATATAAGAACGTTGGGATATAAATCCGATTTTTAATGGAGCATCACATGTGTAAATTGCGGGGACAGTTGAACCAAAATGAAGATTTTTCTCAAATTCGTAATTTTTTTTCGTACGGTTTACAAACTTCATTCAGTGGTCTGAAAATATTTTTCACGCAAATGTACTTCCGTAGTGTAGGCAGGGCTTAAAGTCAAGGGAGGGGGGCACCATATTTAACGAAGAGTCCCCACCTCCTCTCCCCCCCCTCTCGCCCCCTCGGCAGGTCAGTTGTAGCACGGGGCACCCTTTGATAAACGCTGTAGTTGATTTCTTTTTCTTTCTTTTTTTTTTGAAGTAGTGCTTTGTTCGAGGAAGTTATACCTCTCCAATTTTCCGAATAATGATTTGATCGCGATAATTTGGTTGACGGGGATTCAACAAAACAGAATTCCCCGAGGCACTCCGCACCACGGGTCACCACCTTGTTCGACTAAGCTTCTTGGCACAGCATACTGTTTTTGGTTAACCTTTGTCTCTTTAGGTTACCGCTCAATTTTCATTCGTTCAGTTGTGCGTTATGGTCTGGTGTAACGCCATGGAGACATGCACTTCGACCATTTTTTAGCCAAGTATAGATGTGAAAATCGTCGTGCCGGAGCTTTCAACACAGTGAGTCAACTAATGTTATTCGCTTTGAATTCTTTGCTTTGAGCTTGCATATCTTTAACCCTTTACATCCCGCGTAACATTTTGTGAAGCCAATTTCTTTATATATGTATATGTATATTATTGGCATTACATATTTGTTCTGTACTACACATGCAATATTATAAAATTCAATTCCGGTGTTTTGTTCGAGTCCGGCCCGAATGCGCTTTATTTGTTTTTGTTTAACCTTTCACGGTAAAACCATGGTGTGAGCAAAAATACGTACCTTTAAGAAAGGCGAGGAGAAAAGATCGCTAAGAATATTCAAGAGAAAAACAGGCCTGAGACGTTAGAGAGTATATACAACTGCAAAAATAACAAACAAAAAAAAAGTGATGCGCTCGCCGACATAGTGGCGCCGGCGCCAATGTGAATCGCGCCGGCGACGCGTCGGGGAACTACGTCCGGGATGTATTCCTGCAGCCCGATTGTTGGCCCACCCTCTATTAGGGGCTGCGCATATTCGCTCGCTGCAGGTAGTGCGGCGCGTATCCCGTCGCATTATCAGCGGCGGCGATCCGCCGCTTTCAAGAGCAAGCAAGCGCATAGTTATAATACCACCGCAGCCTCTCCTTCATTTAGACTATTTTTCTTCGCACGTTCTCTCCCTCTCTTTGTTCTTTTGCGTGTGACGCCATCTCTTCTTCTTCGATTGTTATTATATTCTGTTTTTCCTCCTTCATCCGCTTTCCCTACCGTTGATGCGGTGGCGGCAGGGCTCGATATTCGAGGGTGTGGTCCCCCGTTCGTGTGCCAGAGTGCGCACTCTACGGGCACACGAGAGTCTGTCGGCCGCCCGCCGCTCGGAGGGAGCAGGGTGACGGGAGCTGCGCCCGTCCGGCGGTTTGGAGTGGCCGTGCGCCGATTTGCACGCGCTGAATGAAGTGCGCGTGAACGAGATTTAGTTTTTCCCCAAAACTTTGCAGTGTTTGAGACTATCGCGGTGGCCGAAGCGTACAGAGTCGCACCAGGCGTCACACCGCGTGAATTGCGTAAAGGCCTGACCTCACGTATAGCCGTTGCAGCGTGTCGTGTAGACACGCCGCCGCGCCCTTTCCCTGGAGGGAAAGGGCGCGCGGCTACACGAAGCTGCGCGACACGCGCTTCAACGCGCGCGTGTGGTGAGGCCTTAAGGAGTGAATTGTGTGAAAATTCCCGCATATTACAAAGGGTTCAGCTACAGTGCACTGAAATATACTGCACTGTACTAGAATGTTTTATATTCTAGCCCACGGTAGCTCAGGTTCAGCTTCGCTACTTCGAAAATAGTGAATTATGGCGTAGTGGGTAAACTGTACTTGCAGTAGCCGCCATAGGGGAGAGAGAGAGAGAGAGAGAAATTAACCTTATTTTTGACAACGCTTCTTGTAGTTCAGCCATAGGTAAGCCTGCTCAGTCCAGGTAGTCATGGATCGCTGCCGCTGCCCGAGCCCTGTTCACCAATCGTAGCTGGTTGCCAGGTTCTTTTTCTCCAGCAAAGCCTCCCACTGATCTTCGAATTCTTCTTCATGGATATCCGCTCCTTCTCTTCGTTTCGCGTAGGGGTGATGTAGGTACGGATGATTCTTGCACTCCAGCCCATGTGGCGCAGGTTGTTGCGCGTGTCCGGTGGTGAAAACATGCAGTTCCGGCCGCCCGTAGGCCCCTGGATACATTGCGTGCATCAAGTTCCATGCGGGTAATTTCCGGTCACCGCTTGTTTCCTACTCAGAATCTTGTGTGCCGGCGGGTACCGATTGAACTAGGGTAGACAGCGCTACAACGGGACAAAGAAAAAAGGAACAGTGACCAAGCGCTGATCCCTTCCTTCTTCTTTGTTCCGTTGTAGCCGGCTCCCTGTAATGCGCCAATATGTGAGTACTTACACGCTGCTTTTCTCACTGCACGGTTTGAGCAGTCCGCGGTTGAGGAGGCGATTGCGAACGTGGCCCGAAATGCTGTCACGTTGCGCTTCAATGCGAAGCTTAAGCCTCATCCAATAATGTATTCATGGTTCTTCTTCTGTCCGAGTCTGAAATAAGAAAGCAACATTAAGCGACGACACGCTGCTCTCAGCGGCCTGCCTTTGGTCCTGGGCTTTCCTGGCCCTACACACAGGTCCGACTGAGCAACGGTATGGAGCAGTTGGTAACCCCCTTAGATCATTTGGGGGGCGCTACACCCCCCCCCCCCCACACACACACTTTGTGAGCACGCCCATGTGTATCTTAGCAAGCATCCGAGATCGGGCTAATTGGTGCTGATCCATAGCTTCTGAAAGCGCAAAAAACAACAACAACAACAAAAAATACTCGATACCAGAACAACACAAGACAAGCGCCTTTGTTTCTCTCGGGGTATCGCGCTTCTTCTTTTTTTTTTTGCGCATTCGGAAGCTATGAATGTATGTACTGTGGGGATGGAAAGAAACGCGAACATGCGGCATCTACATTCTCTGCTGTTTCGCATTTATTTTCAAGCGGCCGTAGCCTGGATGGTGATAAAAAGCCACCAGAGTCATCCATGATACATGGATGACTCACCATACATGATGCCGCCGCTGCAGCGAACCGAATTAACACTAGCCATCGACAGCCAATGTTTATCGCCGGTCTTCGACCCGCCAGACATGTTAATCGGCGACACGGTAGGCATGTCGCCTGCAAAAACGGAGTGCGACTTCACCGTATAGCTGTGGTTGCTAGCCAGACCTATGCGCATCTGCTACCTAAAGGTAGCATACTATACAGTCAAACTCTAATGACGATATCCGCGCAGCGCCACTCCGCGCAGAGCCATATACCTCCCGACGGATTAAGCGGCGTGCCCACGCCAGGAAAAAGGGAAGCTCCGTGCCGCACCCTCGGAGCCTCTCTGGGTGCGGCGGCGGCGCTCATTCATCGTGGTGGTGGCGTCGCTTCTTCTCGTGCCGACGCCGAAAGTTCCTCCGCGGCGGCGGATGCGTGTGCGTGTGTACGACGTCGACGCTGCCACTGCTGCTACTACTACTAGCGGATCACGCGTTTATTCTTCTTCCGCGAGCGGGGACCTCCTCTCGCTACAGTTTTTCTGTAGCATACCGTATATACTCGTGGGTATGTCGGCAAAAAGTGTGGAGCTCACTCGGACTCACTCAAGGAATATATTTAAAGGGACACTAAAGAGCAAAACTATTTTTCTCGCATTAGTAAAGTAGCCTTCCACGATACCAAAAACACCCCGCTTGCTGCGAGAAGGCGCTTAATAAGCGAGAAAACGCGCAAAAAGAAAATACAGGTGGCGACGCCACTTTGGAATTCCCGCACCATTTGCCGTGAGTCACATATTTTGACGGCGCCTGCTTGGGTCTACGTACTTCCTAATCGGCTAAATCGAAGTACATTGTCCTCTGAGGTGGCCAGAGACTTGACATAACGAGTTTGTGGAAATTTCGTCGAGCCAGTGGCGCCAAAATACGTTAAATGCTCTTTGAAATCCTTTACGTCACGAATTACAAAGTTCGGCGCGAAATTTAAAAATGAAACTTTGAACTTGGTTTTCTCCTCTAATAATAAACCTATGGTGGTGAAATAAACTACAAGAGTTCTCCGAGCACATTTTATCAATCTAAACCAATTCATTGTTTCTCTTTAGTGTCCCTTTAACGTGAAAGCCTTAGATGGCTCATCAAACATGAAAATTGACCGTAGGTGGCGCTAGGACGAGTGATACAAATATTGTCACGTGATGACGCCACAGATCGACAAAATTTAGTACGTCATCACGACGTCACTACCACGTCATCATGATTTGACATAACGTGACGCATCACAGGATGACGTCATCACACGACATCGTCGTTTGGCCGAAGGTGGGCCGATCGCAGAGGCCAGGTGAGATGCAGAGAGCTTGCAATGCCTCCGATCCTGGAGGCTGTCGAGAACCACGTTAACTGCAGAAAACATTCGGATGGGGTCGTGGTAGGATCAATGCATCAACTGAGAAGAAAAAGAAGATGGCTTTCGCTTTCGAGTCGTCTTAGGCTAATACAAAAGGGACCCTGTGAGTTTTTTTTCCCCGTTTTTGCTTAGGGCTCACTCAGACTCAGGCTCGCCAAAACTTTCCTCAACCGGACTCTCTCGGACTCAAATACACCAAAATATTACTGACCCGGACTCACTCAGACTCGGACTCACAGCTCGATCTGAGTCTGAGTGAGTTGACTCATGAGTGCGTTAACGTAGATCAACTTTTTCGATCATAGTGTCAGTGCACTTCGAAGCCAATATCCACATAATGGGCACTCTACGTGGCGCCTGATGATTTCGTACCTTCAAAATTTTGAATATATATTTTTGGGGAAACGGAAGAACAAAAGTTATTTAATGGAAGGGGTAGAAAAGTGGGAGCTCAGTATATTGGGGGGGCCCCAAGTACAGAACCCCACTGGCTTGCGCTGCTCGCCTAACATGACTCAGAAGGCCTCTCTCATAACCATATCGTGGTTTTGGGACGTTAAACCCCATCAATTATTATTAACGCGACTCAGAAGTGCTAGGTCCGAGCTGTCGAGTTGTGCCTCCCACTGTTCCATAACTGTTTATAAGGCATGTTACCTAAAAATGTCTTTAAATTGTCTGGCTTTCGGCCACCTTCCCGTGAGATGTTGTACAATGTTGGCGAACTGCCGCGCCACGTAACTTTTTGAGAGAAACTGGGTGCGGCTTTTACACGGGTGCGGCCACAACACGAGGATATACGTTATGTACGCTCTGTACTCTCGCGGTGGTTGCAATTGCCTCACCCCCGCCAGGCTGGTCTGGCCACCATGGAAAAAGAGTACCGCGCGCGGGCGCCAAGCTGGCGACGTCCGGCTCATCACCGCTGGCTTGAAATGCCGGTAGCGAGACCCGTTGAATAATGCGCGGAGTGGCGGCGCCATGGAGCCCGAGGAATGTCGACGACGGTTCCTCACGCGCATGCGCGCGACAAATTACGTACGCTGCGTGCAGGCTTGGTAGCAATGGGATTATAGTAATGGACTTACATCAATTAAAGGATATACTGATATGAAAATTTTCAGTTTATTGTTTTGAGTCACTTGAAATACTAAGTCCTCAAGAGCCTAAAAAAATGTAGTGGTAAAGCGTGAGTGAACCCCGAAAATGTTATTACTATAAAGGCGTTTATTGACAGCACTAGTCGACGAAGCACAACGGCGACAGTCAAGACAGAGCGCGGGCTCTGAGCGCGAGGAGCGGAGCCGAAGGGGACGACCCACTAGAAAGCGCTCGAGAGGGCGACCCATTACAGACTAACAACACTTCGCTACAATTACCCCGGGTACGAAAAAGGGAGCCGCCTGGCGACCTAACTGCTTGTCACTATGAGCGGGTCATGATAGGGCTTAAGGCGCTCGACGTTGACAATGTCGCGCCCTCGACGGCGCATGTCCGAAGATGGTTCAATGGGCTCGGTCAGGTAGTTGACCGGGGATGTGCGTTCGACGACACGGTAGGGGCCGTCGTACTTGGGCAGCAGTTTGGAAGAGAGGCCAGGTGCAGTGGTAGGGACTGAGAGCCATACGAGTGCTCCAGGGTTGAACGTGGGCGAAGAAGTGGTGGTGTCACCGCGAATGCTCTTTTGCCGCTCTTGGTCATGCGTAGTAAACGTCTTGGCAAGCTCCCGACACTCCTCAGCAAGTCTGGCTGTGGCAGAAATAGGCGCACACTCAGACGGATCCGGCTTGTATGGAAGGATTGTGTCGATTGTGTGCGACGGGTGTCTGCCGTACAATAAGAAAAAGGGGGAGAAACCAGTAGTGCTCTGAGGGGCGGTATTATAGGCGTAGGTGACGAAAGGCAGAATGGCATCCCAATTGGTGTGATCGGCGGCGACGTACATCGAGAGCATGTCGCCGAGCGTGCGGTTAAAGCGTTCGGTGAGGCCATTCGTCTGCGGGTGGTAAGCAGTAGTTTTCCGGTGAACAACGTTGCACTCTTTCAGGATGGCTTCGACGACTTCCGACAAGAAGACACGACCTCGATCGCTGAGCAGCTCCTGGGGTGGACCGTGACGCAGCATGAATCGGTGAAGCAGGAAGGAAGCAACATCGCGCGCTGTAGCCGCTGGGAGGGCGGCAGTTTCGGCGTATCGCGTAAGGTGGTCAACAGCGACGATGGCCCAGCGGTTACCAGCCGACGTTAGAGGAAGTGGTCCATACAAGTCTATGCCAACGCGCCCGAACGGCCGGTCAGGGCAAGGCAGAGGTTGCAGAACTGCCGGCGACAGGTGCGTTGATGTTTTGCGGCGCTGACAATCAATGCAGGAGCGAACGAACTTCTGCACGTAGCGGTACATCCCTCGCCAAAAGTACCGTTGGCGAATGCGGTGGTAGGTTTTCGATACCCCAGAGTGTGCGCACTGCGGATCAGAGTGGAACGATTCGCATATGTCGGAACGCAGACTGCGGGGTATTACGAGTAGCCACTGGCGGCCGTCGCCGTAATTGCGTCGGTGGAGGAGGTCGTCGCGAACGGCGAAATGGTGGGCTTGACGACGCAACGCGCGAGTGGATGGTGTCGCCGATGGATCAGTCAGCAAGTCTATCAATGAGGCGATCCAGTGATCCTTGCGCTGTTCAGTAGCGATGGTGTGAATGTCGATAGAAGAAACAGCATTGTGAGACACTGAGCTATGGGTATTGTCGTCAGGCAAGGGGGAGCGAGAGAGTGTCGGCGTCAGCATGCTGGCGTCCATTGCGGTACAGCACGCGGATATCGTAGTCCTGCAGGCGAAGTGCCCAGCGGGCGAGGCGACCTGAGGGATCCTTCAGTGACGACAACCAGCATAGTGCATGATGGTCGGTGATCACATCAAATGGGCGACCATACAAATAAGGTCGGAATTTCGTAAGGGCCCAGATGATCGCCAGGCATTCCTTTTCGATGACGGTGTAATTGGTCTCGGCTTTAGTAAGCGTACGACTTGCATATGCCACGACATATTCAGGGAACCCTGGTTTGCGCTGCGCAAGGACAGCGCCAAGGCCAACACCGCTAGCGTCTGTGTGTACCTCTGTAGGAGCCGTAGGGTCGTAGTGGCGTAGTATGGGAGGCGACGTCAACAAACGGCGGTAAACGCTGTTCGGCTTGCAGTTTACGTACGGCAGGTCGGCCAAACACGTTGATGATGGCGGTCTTGAAATCGGACCACATGAGGAAATCGGTTGCGTGGTTGTTGTACCACAGGCTTGCCACACCCGCGAGGTAGAAAACCAGGTTGCTCAGTTCCTGCCTCATCCCATTTGTTGGGTACGCTCACGCGCTCGTATATCGCGAGCCAGTCCTCCACGTCAGTGCCATCCGCGCCGGTGAATATAGGAGGGTCGCGGATGCGGGGGGAACCGGAGCATGGTGTCGGTACAGGGGGAAGCGTTTGCTGGGCGGCGTCTTGAGGCATGGTAGAGGGCACGGTACGGGATCGAAGCGCCAGGGGCATCGAACGGACCGAAGCTGGTTGGACGGCGCAGCACTCTCCACCAAATTATAAAGGCGTTTATTGACAGCACTAGTCGACGAAGCACAACGGCGACAGTCAAGACAGAGAGCGGGCTCTGAGCGCGAGGAGCGAAGCCGAAGGGGACGACCCACTAGAAAGCGCTCGAGAGGGCGACCCATTACGCTTCGCTACATTACTGCATTCTTTTAGGGACCCCTGACACCAAAATTGAAACCTCCACATGTTTGTGTTCTTTGATTGTCTTGTACACGTGGGCTCTTCTGACCGATTATTAGTGGCGAACGTTGCCTTTAAGAGAGCCCCGTCATGGTGGTCTAGTGGTTATGGCGCTCGACTGCTGACCCGAAGGTCGCGGGATCGAATCCCGGCCGCGGCGGCTGCATTTTCGATGGAGGCGAAAATGTTTGAGGCCCGTCTGCTTAGATTTAGGTGCACGTTAAAGAACCCCAGGTGGTCGAAATTTCCAGAGCCCTCCACTACGGCGTCTCTCGTAATCATATCGTGGTTTTGAGACGTAGATATTATTATGCCTTTAAGATATTTTAATTTGGCTTTAAAGTAAGCGTGAGTGCTCATCTGAGTTGGCAGCACCTCGCGACATCGCCACTCGTGTGACGCAGATAGCGGCCCTGTGTGATGATCAGTGTTGGCGGTAACGCGTTACAAGTAATGGCGTTACCGGTAACGCGTTACGTTTTCCAGTAACTTAGTAACGTACTCGTTACTATTACGGAACTCTAACGGGTAACGTACTTTCGTTATCATTTTCCGGTAACGTTAGGTGTCACGTTACTCGTTACTTTTCATTCCTATTATCCTCGCAGTCTCACACAAAATTCATTAGTCTTGTAGGAGCGTCTTTCTCAGAGCTCGCCCGACGTTATTTTGTCGCTGCGGCAGGCTGCTCTTGGCCCGCAAAGCGTTGACAAAGCGACAAAACGACCCCGCACGGGGTTCTTTCTTGCGCGGGGGGGGGGGGGGGGTATTGCAATAGGGAGCAAATTGCTGAAAGTTATTGAATGTATCTGCTATAGTTTCGGCTACCTTGCTATCGAGATTCAAGTTGTCGTTGATTGTCGATGAAGCGAACTGTAATGCTGTCCTCGTAACCGTCAAATCGAGCTGTCGAGACCTGCTCGGCTTGTGGACATCAATACTCGGTGTGAGCTCCCGCGCAAAGGAGGATGACTTCTTCGGAAGTGCCTTCTGAACGTGATCGCAAAACTGAAGATGAGCGACTGTCTCGATACCTTTGCCTGCACATGGCATCGCCATGAGCGGGCTCAAGGAAAGCATTCCGCGCGTTCACCAACTCTTCCTTAAAGTGAATACAGGAGTACCATATAGTGCGTCCGTCGTCTCCTAGTGAGCATAGGCGCGGACGTATTCGCTAATAAGCGAGTCAAGCTCACCGATCAAAGTTTTGAAACGCAGCTGTTGCTTATATTCAGCGGTTGTAGTTACATTAGGAAACTGTTCCCGCACTACTCTAGCACTGTTTATCTAACTCTAGCCACAGAGTTAGAAGCGATCACATGTAACTATACAGGCAACTTTAGGCCACTATAGTACTGCCAAGACGCGGCAGATTTGTGCAACTTGTTCTCGTTTAAAGGGACACTAAAGACAAATTTAAGTCGACGTTGATTGTTGAAATTGCGGTCCAGAAACCTCGTAGTGCTACTTTTATGCTAAGGAAGTGCTTATTTTGAAATAAAATCACGTTTTAGTGGTCCGCATCGCGTTAGCGCACTTCAAATCACCCGCCTGAAATCCGACTTTCATACGTCACTGCTGCCGTGCCCAACGTTGTCCGCCTTTACTGCGCGGCCGCCGACACTCGTAGCAGCAGAGCGAAAGTAGCGGGACCCACAGCAGCAACAACGGCCATCGAAGCCATCGAAGCTTGCCGCAATCGCCGCAATTGATATGGACGGAGAATTTGACAACGAGACATTGGCTCGCGACGATGGGCTCGAATTCAGCGATTTGAGCCCCGATGAACGCGATATGCTGCTGAGGGCTCGAAGTGCCGGCGTCGTTGCATGCGGCATTTTGTCGAACTTTCTGTCAGAGCGATTTTCACGAGCGCGCAAAACACACGCGGCAGTACGCGATCCCAAAACTACCACTGAGACGCGACCGCGTGAGCGAAGCAGGGCGCCGGGCGAAGCGCAGTTCGGCGAAAACGGAACCTTTGAACCACGCGCGCCGTTTCCCATGGCAACGCCACAGAGGTCCTTTTTTCCATGAATCAAACGGAAATGAACAAACAGAATTTTATTACGTATTTTGATGCACGGAAGGTTCTTTTTTTATTGCTGCTAGTTTGATAACTAGGGATTTACTGTAGGCAGACTCTCATACGTCATCGGGATCACTTCGAAAATGTCCCACTCGTGGCGCTCGTCATGTGATACATTTAGCTTAATTTCTCGGTAAGTAGGGCACTGCTGTTGATAATATTGCCGTTTTAGAAGTTGTCATATATTGAGCTTTCACTCTGACATGAATTGTTATTTGTCTTTAGTGTCCCTTTAACCAGTATTTCGGGTAAATTTTGTTTGGGTGACAACTTTAATGTGACATATAAATATGAGTTGTATAAAGTTGCTATTGTAGGTTCTTGGGGCGAGGACATACTGATTAAGATTTCTGACTAAGGGGTAACGGCAGAAGTAACGTCCGTTACTTTTTTCGGTAACTGTAACGGTAACACGTTAACTTTTTTGGGGGGTAACGCAGGGCGGTAACGCGTTCCTTTTTCTTTAGCGTAACGAGTAACGTATTTAGTTACTTTTTTCGGTAACGCATACAACACTGGTGATGATATAGTGCCTAGAATATAGTGACGTTCCACGAGTCGACGCCACAAAAGACTTGCGGGGCACACACAATACCACGACTGGCAGCTGGCGAGCAACCCTCTCGCTCTGTTGTCGGACTGCTCTCAAGGCAGTTCTCGCTGCTTAGGCCAGGAATGCTTTTCTTTTTCGTGAGGTGACACATTTAACAAGCTTAACTCATACTGAAGCACCCCACATCGTTTCCATCTTTACAGGGCCCCGTTTTGAAAACAGCGCTTTCAACGTCACCGCAACTTGAGCGCACGTGATCTCAATCGCTCTACTGCGGTGGGGCATTATTTTATTATTATTTTAGGCGGGCGTTTCGAAGTGACACTAAAATGGTCACAATTATCGACGCTAGCATTAATTATATGATACGTTAGAACATTTACGATGTCGTAATCGCTGTGTCTAGTCATCTCAAGATGTCTCACACCACAGAAAAAAAGTAATTATGAAGGCAGTGAGCAAATAGTCTAGTTCCCTTATTTTTGATGATCTTCAGAAACATTTCTTGAAGCACCCTGTAATAAAGAATCTATAATGGCATACGCTACCTCGAAGGGTCTCCGCTCTTGCACTAGTTTGCCTTCAGGTTTTGCCAGCAAGCATATTTCATCATGTTGAACAACGCAAACGACAAGGTACGGTTGAAAAGAGAACGGGACAGGCCCTGACTCGCGTGTCTTGTTCCGATCGATATATTCCGATCGTATGTGATTAATCTTAGTTGCGAGTCAGCGCCTGTCCTGTTTCCTTTTCAACCGTCCCTTGTCCTTTGCGTTGTGTATTACGCGAGAGTTATCTCTCGCGTAATACCGCATTTTTGACCGATAGACAAGTGGCGCTTCTTACTTGGTAATCACGCACAGGTGAGTTTGTGTGTACATTCTTTCCCGCCACTGTGCGTCGCGTTCAGCTAATTTCCGGCGTTTAAATTTGTTGTCGCGTTCTCTTCCGTTGGGTCCATCTTTGCGCGCCCACCATTCTTCGTGATGAATACTTGTGAACTAGCGCGTCTTTCTGCCGTTCTAAGCTTTAGAAAGGTATTCATCTTTTTTTTTTTTAGCTTAAAGGATATCAAGCAAGCGAAAAGCAAACCGCCACCACTTCTTAAGTTGTATGTAAATAATTTAACGTTAGTAAGAAACTTGGATAAAATCTGCGGAATGAACTGGAACGACAATGGCGGCTTTTGAAAATAACGTATACCTAGCCGTGCCGCAATTGTGTCGGCATATGAGCAGTAAAACCGCGGTGTTGCTGTATCGTACCGTAGCGGGCGTATCACACTGATACCCAAGAAAGACTCCCAACCCACGCGACCCGAAGATTGGCGCCCATCACCTTTTTAAAGGGCCCCTCACCAGGTGACCTAAAGAATTTTAGTTAGACATTGCAAGTTGTCGCGAGCCCAATTAAGAGCATTATGCCACAAGAATATTTCTAATCGGTCGGTTAGAAGCTGAGAAAACAATAATTTGTAGCGGCGCGAAACCATGATGCGAGGAGGCGAGCTGCAAACCCTTGCCGCTCGCCCCGCGTAGCCTTCGCAGGCCAAATCCCTTCCCTGCCCTCTTCGGCACGCGAGCAGGAGGATCACATAACGCATACGCATGAACACGTCATGCGCACAAATGTCACGAGCGCATGACGTGCCCGAACCAGCCCGAGCCCCCGAGACGCGAGCTGTGTTGTGGCGGCGTTCTTTGAGCTTCATCTCTGCAAGCTATGCCGAATGCACCCTCGCCGATCACTTGGCTTTTCAACCTATTACTGAGCACGAAAGCTGCAACATTTTTACGGACGCGAGACTAGCGGTGTGCCGCAGGAACATCTAGTTAGACGCGGGAGGATAAATGAGCCTAATGAGTGCTGGAACGCACTAGAAAATTAGTTTTTGTTAACGGTGGCGTCTGCACGATGCGCAAAGCGCGAGAACACGAACGCGTGCGAAACGGAGGTAGATTAGTCTCGAATCTCGCTGCGATTCGCAGTTAAAATGAAAACAGAAAACGCACATTCCGCTTGGGTGTTTCATTATTGCTCTCAAGTTTTATTTATCCAATCAAGCAACAAATTACACCAACTACACGTGTGTCAAATAATTATTGCAGTGTCACGTGCTACTGTTAGCGACGTCAGAGCACAGTCGTCTACGAAGAGAGACGACGTCACAGCACTTCCATATACGTAGGGCCATTCTCTCATGTACGTCATCCCCTCATTCTCTGGGCGCGCGGCCGCGAGAAGAAGGGCAAGCGGCGTTCAGCTTGAAATTTGACCCATTTACGTGGCGCGTAGCGTTGCAAATTTTGGCAGACGTAATCGTGAACGCCCAGTGCATGCATTGCGCTCGTCAGCTCAAAATTGTCAAACCTGGTGAGGGGCCCTTTAAATGTGGATTACAAACTCCTCGCTAACATTCTGGTACGCCGCACCAGTCCGTCTCTTCCATCGCTAATAGCTCCCCACCAAGTCTGTTCCATTCCAGGCCGCGACATTCATAGCAGAGCATTGAAGGACTTTGTTCATAGTCATACCTGGTTCACGCGTGACATAATACAGTACACCATTGGACGATGCGCCCAGGGGTTACTGGTTTCCTTAGATCAGGAAAAATCTTTTGATTTCGTTGAACATACCTATTTATACAACGTCTTACAAGCGTTCCGTTTTCCAATACCAAGTTCATCCGCCTCATTCATGCTATGTACGCTAGCTCCGAGAGTACCCTTTTCCTAGATTCGCGCGAGAGCCGCCCATTCCAGGTTACACGAGGAGTCCGTCAAGGTTGTCCTCTCTCCCCCGTCTTATTCGTCCTTGCCTTGGAACCCTTTTTAAAGGCTATCGAACGAGATCCACAGCTTCGTGGCTTATCCCTCCATGGCCGCACTGAAGTTAAAGTAACTGCATATGCCGATGATATTACTCTGTACATAAACAACGAACAGTCACTGCAGCACGTCCTGAATGCCTTTTCCCACTTCGGTGTGATTTCCGGTGCTCGTTTAAACTCGCCAAAAGTCAGTATTTATTCATTGGAAACCCTGCCGGACGTATTAACATCACGTTGACTTTGCAATGGTCCCCCACCATAGAGATACTAGGTGTCACAACGCTCTCGGTATACAGGAAAATATCTGGGCATTCTGCAGTGTCGTAATTTTTTAGTTTGAGTTTGAGTTCTTGTACAATTACGTAAATTACATTCACTATAACATCTGTTGCACATATATGCCTGCATGTTCACTGAGTCATGTATATTGTGTGAAGATATGTTTGTGATAAACGTGTGTATGTTAGTTCTTATTAGCATGCGTTATGGACATAATGTGTACTTTGACATTTCTGTAAAAAAATTCATGCACGTAGTACTTAGTTATTTGTATGCGTTACTGTCCTTCCTGCATAAACACTGTACCCACTGTGTTCTTATAGCGTCCTACGTCGAAACAAACTTTTTCCGAACACATGCTACCCATGAAGCACAGCTTACCGCTCCTGCACAGTGCACGGAATCGTCAACCGTTTCTGTCAAACATATCAAATGCAGGGGCAGCCGCGGGTGCTCTCCCATTGTAATGCTGTAAATCAGCGGTCTCAAGCCGCACGGCACGTGAGCTGCATGCGGCGCATCGACCTTTCAATGGTGGCCCGGCCCGCAGATGACTGTCTTCGCTGACTGAACTGAACTGAACTTTATTTGGTCCTGAGAAGAGCGAGTCAGGGCTCGTCCGCGGGCCGCGTCCACGACGGGACCGGGAGGTTAAACTCGACGGCCAGGTCGTGGGCTCTCTGGACAGCCCGAAGTTGGTCGTCCTCTTGGGGACTGGTGAGGAGAGTGGTCCATTCTTCTTCAGTGGCTGGAGACCCTGCAGCCGCGCGCAGCATGGGGCATTGCCACAGCATATTTGTAAATTACATCTCGGGAGCCCACATCGAAGGCAACCCGGCTTTATTTCACTTATGAATCGTGAATAAATGATACGTGAAGGGTAAGCACCTGTTTGTAACAATCGTAAAGCGAGAGTTTGCTCCATATTTTTTTTGATGACACAAGGGGATGTGTATGTTAATAATAATAATATTTGGGGTTTAACGTCCCAAAACCAAGATATGATTATGAGAGACGCCGTAGTGGAGGGCTCCGGAAATTTCGACCGCCTGGGGTTCTTTAACGTGCACCTAAATCTAAGTACACGGGCCTCAAACATTTTCGCCTCCATCGAAAATGCAGCCGCCGCGGCCGGGATTCGATCCCGCGACCTTCGGGTCAGCAGTCGAGCGCCATAACCACTAGACCACCGTGGCGGGGCGATGTGTATGTTAGTTCTTAGTAGCATGTTTAAGCGTTTTTTTTATGACTTTGGGACTAAAAATCCGTGGCTTGCTAAGTGGTACTCGCTTTATTTTCTCACCTATTGCGATTAATGACTATTTCTTCGGGTAAGAAACACAGGCGTGATGGCCTCAAGCATGTCTTTTTTTTTTTTTTTTTTGTCAAGCACTTCCTGCGGTAACCGTGTATTGAAACTTCTGCGATGTAGGCTGCGCGCAGGACGCAGACTTCGCCAACCCAGTGAACTGTGTTGACTCGTCGAGATAATGTCCATTGCGGTGGGGCTGGCTTGCGCACGCTGGGTGACGAAAACTTTAAAGTCAGTGTAAAATGTTTTATACGTGTTGTCTGGCTCCCGTGTGTGGAGGGCGTTGATAGTGCACATCACGGAAACGAAAAATGTCGCTTTTGGGGTGCCTCAAAATCGTGTCAGTACTCCTTTAGGCTAACGTGACCAAACGCAAAGTCTGAAGCACTCGTCTCCTAAATGTGATGATAGAGAAATGAAAAGCAGCTGCAACAGAAGACAACTTCATAGATCCAACCTGCGGTAAACACCGGGGCCACACGTGCTTGAGCGGTCACTTTTTTGTCTGTAATGAGCAATGTAATGAATCACTTCAACCGAGTAATTTCAACAAAATGACTCATGTCTTTCTCAGTTACTTTTGACTAAAATATGGCATTTCCGCTTTCCTTGTGGCATAACTAAAAAATTGACAAAAAAATGTTAAAAATTTGCCAAAGCTTGCACTAAGCACTAAGCCGCGCGAGCCTTGAAACAGCGAAACTGGACGATTCCGAAAACCAATCTGTTTGCTTCTAGGTTGTTTCTAGGCCTTAGCTAGGTGATGGAGATTGTTTCTAGGTTGCTTCTAGGACGTTGCTAAGCTTTAGCTAGGTGATGCTAGGTTGTTTCTACGTTGATTCTCAGCGCTATAGAGGTTCGAGTTAAACCGCAGACAGTCACAGACACGACACGGATGTCCAAACTTCAGACAGAAACTCGCGCTGAGACCAAGCGCTCGTACCTCTCATAGATCTACGGGCACGTCGTTGTTGGCGTAGGCCTTCCATCGCTTCGGGGTCTCCTCGCAGCCGCCGTTGCCTTTCCCGTTCCCTAGTGTTGGGCTAACGGTTGCCTTCTTCCTTTTTAGTGGACCAGTGGTGAGTATAGTGGGATTTACACAATTTCTGTGGCACATACCGTTTATGAATCGTGGTATGGCATACAAAGTACGGCTAGCTTAAACAGCTTCGCTCTTTAAAAACAGAGAAGTTAATCTGAGTGTCAAACGTCAAGCGTGGTATCGACTCAGGCTCGCAGAAAAGCTGCGTAGCGTCCGAACTCGATGCCTTTGAAAAGTCACATGGACCCTTAGGCATTTCCTAAGTCGACTGGAAGGCTAAATTCATCTTTCTCTTTAAGTCGACTGTACTGGTTCCCCCCCGAAAGCTTTCTGCACACAGCGTGGTTTTGCACTGCATCTGGGGGATCGGACGCATTGGAAGCTTTTTTGTACCTCATTTAGTTTCCACGTCATGACTATACGTAATTGTGACGTCATATTGTGATGATTTTTCGCATCAATCGCCTTGACGACGCCGATGGTCACTCTTGCATGGAGGAAGAAAAAAAGGGAGGAGCGAGCATTGCGCAATGCGACTGTATGGAGCCCACCGTGTCGGCCCAACACGTGATCAAAACGTCAGAGCGCGCGGTAGGTTTTAGTATACTACCGGTGGAGTTCTGTTTTTTACAGTGTATGTTTTTGAACCTCCTCCGTGAGCCGGCCGGTCTGGGCCGAACGAGCGCGCTTCGATTAAAAGCTACCGGGCTCCATACCCGAAGTCTCACAAAATCTCATTTCTTGCATGATCTTGACGCAAAAGGTCACGCGTTGGGCCGACACTGCTGGCTTCAAAACGAGTTGCCTTGCCAAGGCTGGCTGCGTGACGTAATGCTCCCCCTATCTTTTCCCTTCCTCCGTGCACTATGTCTTTCGCTTCCATAATGTTGCTGGAAGGCCACGGCCCTCGCAGCTTCAGGCAAAAGGTTGGTCGACGACGGCTATACGCTTTGCTGGCTGTCGGACAGCCCAGCAACATGAGGCAGAGGTTTCAGATCCGTAACCATGTCTTTCCGTGTGGGAGGTCTTTTTCTTTATCAAATGTATATAAGCAGAGGTTGGTGCCATGCGTAGCGCCGGCTGTTCCTCTTCGCTTGCACAATGTTGTCTTCGCAAAGTAGAAAACAAACACAAGGATATGCAAAGGCACATAGTACAACACTGACGCACACGGTCCAAGTACTTCAATACAAAAATCTGTCCACGCCACAGAAAAGTTGACAAAACACAAGTATTCACGCAATTGAAATGTCCACACATATCATAAAAGTTCGCTAAAATGTTGTCATAGCTGATCATAGGTCACTTGGGTATTGACTCTTCAGTGCGGCACTGTAACTGCAACAATTATGTTTTCACAAAGAATTCTCAGCTAAAACGATAGGTTCTGTGGTCCCAGGTCTCTCCGCCGCCCCACTGTATGGTCAAGCACGCATCAATGATGAACACTTTTAGAGCGCAAGCTCTATACACCTACATGTCTCGCAAGGTCATTCATCGCGTCGCGTTGACCTTCAGCCGTCGCAGCGCTTGTGTTCCAGATGTGACATAACGGTAAGTGATCAGCAGCTGTACCACGTGACTATAGGCGAAGGTTTAACGGCATGCAAACGGATACACTCATAAGGGAACCAATACGCGCAAGCGCTGGAGGTAGTATACAACAATTAAACTGTTAAGAAAAAATTCCGCAGATCCCACGTACCGTGGGAATCGATGTTATGCGAAGCATACGCGGGATGGTGACTGCGTAATTTTCACATTGAGCGAAAAGTTACAGAATGACGCTAGAGAAATATGGAAGTGGCATACGCACACTTATATTTTGATGAGTCGTATACGTATTATATAGCCAGTTGTTTACAGTTGCGTAATGATGGCAACATCAACATGGGTGTTACGAACACCAGACGCGGTATAGTGCTTTATTCTTCAATACTGGATAGCGCGAATCCGAACAGGACAAAGAAAGAAATATAATGTCTGGGTTTAACGTCCCGAAACGACGATATGATTATGAGAGACGCCGTAGTGGAGGGATCCGGAAATTTCGACCACCTGGGGTTCTCTAACGTTCACCTACATCTAAGTACACGGGCCTCAAACATTTTCGCCTCCATCGAAAATGCAGCCGCCGCGGCCGGGATACCAAAGAAGGGACACAGATGCACAGGACAGGCGTTACTCGCAACTAAGCTTCATTCAGGAAAGTTTCCCTAGATGTATACACAGCCGAGTGGCACGCGCAGGCGCATTGCACGTACGTTACAGTCACAGTTACAGTTGTTATGCTTATACTTGTCCGTTATGACGGAGAACGTATGCACGTTTCAAGAACCCGTGTGTATGTGTAGAACTTGACGGTAAAACTGGTAAGCGCAAATAAGCAAGACAGGGACACAGGAAGAATGAACATGGACTGGCGCTATCCATGTGTAGAAGGTGTTCTTGGCAGTTCTCGAATAAGGTCATCATCACCGTGATCAGTGATCACCAGCAGCTGGAACGAACTTGTTAATCGGATTTCTTCGTGATCGCGGCTATGAGGAATCTAAGTGTAGTGAAGGCGAGGTGTAGTGCAGCTGGTGGAAATCCTGGATGCCTGTTACGATGAAATTATCTATGATGCATCCTGTCGTGGACGTGGCAGCGAGGTGTTTTGATGCACTGTCCACATCCAATCCGTCTTTCACGCAGTATAAGAAACCAGTCGTTGTTGGGTCTTGATAAATCAATGTTGATGTCACCGGTATGAAGAGAGGATTCTCTCAGCAGAATTATTGTAGGAAGCATTGACGCCGGTTTTTGCGCAATCCACGTGGTCCGCGTTGCGTAGCACGTGTACGAGTGGTAGTAGTTGAGCGTCTCCCAGGGGTGTTCTTCTGTTTCTTCCTTCGCGGCGCGCGGTGGTGTGTGTAGCGGTTAAGATGCTCGGCTGCTGACCCAAAGGTCGCGGGTTAGAGCTCGGCCGCGGCGGTCGCATTTCGATGGGGGCAGTATGCATGCTAGATGCCCGTGTTCTGTGCGATATCGGTACACGTTAAAGAATACGTACCCGATGTTCAAAATTTCCGGAGCCCTTCGCAAAGACGCCTCTCTAATCATATCGTGGTTCGGGTCATAAAATCCCAACAATTATAATTATTAACACTTTCCTTGCGTGTCAATGTGTGTGTTCGCGGTTACTGCATGTGTTGCTTGAGACGCTGTATCACCTGTGGCACATACCCGCACAACATTAACTCTGGTTACGGGTATGTGCCACGCGTGACTGAGAGAAAGGGTTTCATGACGTTCGCGACAGGTATTTTGCGTTATGCATGTCATGACCAGTGGATCGTGTTCGTCATACACTGATCCCCTGCTATGCCAATTTTGGTATATTGTAAGTTATGGAGACGACCACGAGAGCGCCCAGACGGCCAGATAGAGAGATAGATACGTAGATAGAAACAGCCAAAGTGGCTGAGGTTCGCTAAGAAATGCTTCGCATTTAAAAATTTATTTATACTATGTACAGAGCATACATTATGCGTGGCATATCTGTTCAGGGATACATTCACATTTTCACCATTGTACATCGCAAAAACTAACACTTTTTCGTAGGGCGAATAGCAGAAGTGTGATCAACATAACAACAAACGCACATAGCTTGTTGACACAATTGACACAATTGGGAATAGGCAGGTGTGCATACTCTTCCATCGTGTACATCAACATAGTGGTAACTTCACCAGGACACGAGATACCAAGGTTGCGAACAGATCGGAAGGGCGAGGAGACAAGCACATCAACTGTGTGTTTAGAAAATCACAGCATATCCACGGAGTGAATGATGATGAGTGGGCGAAGCTGCGGAGGTTCATCGGTAAACCGTGAATCTTCCGTGAATTCTGCCCAGTACATCATCACCGACGTGAGATCGGGCGCGTTTATACTAAAGGTTCGATGAGAGTTATGACGACTTGCAGCTCACTTTAATTTTACATGTACGCTGTGAATTTTCATTGTTTAGAAAACCATTGCTTTAGAAAACATCTGGCGTCTTTCGTTAAGCAGCTGGCGTCTTTTCGTTTTGCTTTAGAAACATCTGGCGTTCTTTCGTTTGCTTTTAGAAAACATTTGGCGTCTTTCGTTGGTTATTTCATCAATCAACGGCGTTTCGAACAAAATTTTTATTGTTTAATCACGCACAGGAGAAATCTCACCAGGCACTCACTTGGAGGTAAACAATGGCTGCTAATGGGAATGAGAGACAGAAGAAGTCGGCTTTTAGCTAACACTTACACTTCTACTTCTACTAACGTTTCCTACTGGAACATGCCAATGGCTGCTAATGGGGAATGAGAGACAGAAGAATTCGGCTTTTAGTTAACGCGCACGCTGCGAATTTTTTATTGTTCAACAACGCACAGGAAAAATCTCTCAACGGCACCACCTTGGAGGTCAAGATCTGGTACTAGCGTTACGACTGGTTACGCACTACGACTACGAGGGACGAACGGGTGCCGCCTTAAAGGGTGGTGCCATCAAATTTCGAGGCTATAACAAGCCTGTTGTGGGTTTCCCTGTATGCAAGGACATTCCACACGAAGGGTCGGACAGCAGACGTTTAGAATATATTTTAATTCACTTCCAAAGTGTACCTAAATGCCCATTCTCCCGATCGAAACCCATCGCCAGCGCGCCAACGCTGACGTAGATCTGTAGGAAGGGCAACGAAATTGTAGTGACTCACCAAATCTGCTGTAGTAACGTGAGTGACCTCCGGACCTCCGCCACTTCCGCAACGTACGTACCGGCTGTAGTGAACTAGAATATATTCTAGTTCACTATATTACCGACAAAGCATCGGTTGCTACATCACTCGCCGAGTTTCGATCGCTTCCTGGCTAAGTGCGTCACAGCCTCGTGTGGTCACGTGACCACGCCTCCTACACTTCTACGTCACTGCCCAACCTCAGCGCCAGAAACCGAAACCGAAAGTTGTCCAAATCAAAACGCGATATTAAATTATTTAGCGAGAATACATGAATCTTGGTGCGTGCATCATGCTGGAGCTATAGGAAACGCTTACAGCAAAGAACGCGCAAGCCACAAATTTGGTGGCACCACCCTTTAAGGAGCTTCGCCCTAAAAAATTTATCACAGACGGTTAACATCAATAACAATTCAACGTAACATTCCTTACTAGACATACGTTTACGAGAATGACAACGAACTTCAGTTACATGGAAACAAAACACGAAATAATAACCCGGCAAACAATGACTGCCAACTGATAAAATCAGTCCGCTCGCACAATACAGAGTCGCATCTGATCCTTCTAAGACACTAGGAGCTCAGGGTATTCACTCAAAGTTCAACAAATACGTTTATTCCATTTTAAAAGAATGCGAAAAATTATGTTATTGTGGCGTTACATATGCAGCGCGTATCTGTTAACCTACATCCTCCTTCTTGCGTTTTTTCTTTTTTTTTTTTGCTCTGCAACTTTTGATGTATACATTCAATGTGATCAGTGATCACCATAACGTTGCTACAATCTCGGCGTGGCCTCCGAGATTGCACAAAATCTTGTGGTTATTCTGGGAGGCTACGACGCGTATTACCTGTTTTAAAAATTACAGCTCTTCCAAGGTGGTTTTAAAAAATTCAGGAGCTATTGCGCTATCGGGGAAATATGGACAAACGATGCTTGGCGAGGGCGCGGCTGACCTACTGCCTTCTTTCTTTCTTTTCTTTCTTTCTTTCTTTCTTTCTTCTTTCTTTCTTCTTTCTTTCTTTCTTTCTTTCTTTGTTTCTTTCTTTCTTTCTCTCTCTCTCTTCTTTCTTTCGCATTGCGCAATGCTCCATCCTAACGGAAGCGTTCAATTTTATTACAGCGGCCGTTCCGGGAGCGCTGCTTTCAGGGTGAACCGGCATGGTGCGTCTTTCGCGTTCTTACCAGCGTTCTTCAGCCCAATGAAAGGACCATCAGGCGATCACGGAAAACGCGGTTTAGGAATTCGGTGTTCTTGAAGTTGGAATTCCCGATATCGACCTTATGCGTTTTCCAGGAGATCGCTTTTAGTCCGCCATCACGAAATATTGCTATGAAGAGCCATAGCAAGTGTGTGCTGCCCAGTTGTTTTCTGTATCGCCGGTAGAACGCATTCATGTTACGGGTGTGCCAATATTCGAAAATTTCGATAATGAATCGAATCGCGTTATATTCGATTCGGCACTCGAATCGAATAGTGCATATTGAAAATACCGAAGATTTTTGAATAATAAGTACCGATGAAAAAACGTCGAAAAAACGAAACGTTCACAAGAGAGGGGGGGGGGGGGGGTAAGTTTTTTTATTTAATCATCGGCTTATCAAATGCATGCAGCCCCAGGTTTTACGGAACTATTGGCGCTATAATGATTACAGGATGAAGGCGTTTTTGCTTAAAACTCCATTGTCGCCGAAGCGACAGAGTCATCAATTCACTACCTTCATCGTGACATTCATGATGTTGTTGACTCATGAATATTGTGTCGCATTTATATATCAGCTTTTATTAAACAGGTGTTGACAAAGTGCCACACTGAATACTAAAGTCACTCCTGTATTTCAATCTGCAGCTGGAAAATATTTCTAAGGCTCTAGTTGCTGCTGTGCGAGCTTGCCTCAGTTTGCCAAATGTGTGTGTGGTGTGTGTGGGGTGTGTGTGGGTGTGTGTGTGTGTGTGTGTGTGTGTGTGTGTGTGTGTGTGTGTGTGTGTGTGTGTGTGTGTGTGTGTGTGTGTGTGTGTGTGTGTGTGTGGTGGTGTGTGTGTGTGTGTGTGCGCGTGTGTGTGTTTTGTCGGTTAAAGGATCCTTTAAAGCTAGTGAATATGTTCCTTTATGTTCCAATATGTTCCAAGCTATAGCAATGTTCCTTTGTTAAAGCTAGTGAATATTTCTTTCAAATTTGATTTGTTGTCGAATTATTGGGATTTCGAAAAATGGTTACGTTGTCATTCTACGGCTACTGTGAAAAGGTTGCCTTACTGAGAGCTATTCGATGGTATTCGATACGTATCGCATTCAATTCGGTGTCATCGCTATTCGATCCGTGTTCGATTCGTTTCTTTTTTTTTTAATTTCGAGAGTTTGCCCAACGGCATACACAGTTAAATATACAGGTAGAGGCCGGCTTCCGCTACATACATCAACAAGGCTCTATGGTGGGGCCATAGAGCCACAAATCATAATCTGGTGGTCTTGTCGGATGAAGGCCCACTGTTCTCAGGTAGCGCCGCCGTATGATTCAGGCCAGGGCATGTCCACAACAGGTGCTTGATTGTAACCGCGGACGCTTCGGTGGTACGAATGGGCAAGTATCCCCAAATGGTCCATGCAGATGTTGTGGCCAGGCATATGTGCCGACGGAGTAAGTGCCGCCCCCACACGAAGTCTCCGCAAACACCACCCTCCTGGCGGGTAAGCCCGCCTGGGAGGTTTGAACCACACGTGTGGAATTAAATCTCGTGTGGTGCGGCGGAGAATCTCCTTGCGGTGGAGGAACTCACCCGGGGATCACTCGGGAAAGGAGCTTCTAGAGTAGTGCAGCTCACTGTGGGTGGCGGTGTCAGCTTGTATGTGAGCAGAAATGGTGTCACGCGGTATCACTGTATCTTATCTGGCCAGGCATCTGTGCAGTTATACGCTGTATATCACCTGCGAAAGTGTGCGTTATATACCTTGCGGAGCTCCTTTATGGCTGATGTAGAGTGTGTCGTATTATAGTAAAGGATGACGACGATGCGGAAGCCGCGCTCACCAACTTTGTGCGTGTCGTACTGCAGAAGTTCAGCACTGACCGATGGAACCGGAGCTTCAGGAGGTACAATCGATGACACACAGGTTTGGTGCCCCGGCACCACGATTGAGTAACACCTGCGTGTCCGTGCAGCTCGCATCAGTATAGGCCACCACTGATCCTGTCGGGAGTGCGGCATCTGCTTCTCAATGTGGCGCCGGAATGTAGTCGTTGGACGAGGGGACTGGATTTCGGAGGCGGCCAATAGGTTTGTTATCCGTTAGTTGCCGGTGATCCCACGGTGGAAGGATTACTATGAAGGGCGAGACAGACAGGATTGCCCATATATGCCGCTAAGTCAGCAGCAGGTGGTAGAAATGACGGCTTGAGTTCCCTTGCTTGTCGGCGTTGATAAATCAACTCGTCGATGGTGTTTAGTTGCGCTCTTCCTGAAGTATCGGGATAGGTGTGCATCGTGGAAGCCCGGTAACGACGCGCATCGTTCTCTGTTGATGCATTCTAAACGGGCCCAATCCTCACTGTAAGGTGCTGAAATTGAGCCGAATAAATAAGGCGAGGCTGCAGCACTGCTCGAACAAGTAAAGGGCAATCTTCGTGCGGGCACCTCCAGCCTGGAAACTGATTCGTCGTATCAGATGGAGCACCTGGTGCGCTTGTGCTTAATTTCGCGAATCCAAGCTTTTGCAGATCCATTGCGTAATGACAACGCCCTATGCGTAGCTGGGGAGCGGGCGTAAGAGGACGTCCAGATAATGTCAGCTGAATAGGCGTGTTACAAGCGGCCGCCAAGTGTGGCAACCGACATGTAGAGAGTCTTATCTGTTGAGAGGGTCAATCCTATGCATCTGCACCACTCGCGGCTGTGTTAAGAGCTTCTTGTAACGCCGATTCCTGTCGTTGAGGTTCGTTGTGAACACCCACACTGTGAATCGTCGGGTATATGATGTAATACACGTCCGAGATCGCTGCCAGAGCCCATCGAGGGGTAGCATTGCCAGGTAAAGAGCAATGGTGCAAGTACTGATCCCTGTGGCACTCCCCGTTTTGAGTAAAGGTGCCGGTTGCGTTTCCCGCCACACGAATAGCAAAAGTTCGTTGAGTCAGAACTGTGTACGAAGGTGCACACGCGCTCGGGTAGTCCCACGCAACGCATAATGGCAAGTATGGCACTGTGGCTAACTTCATCATATGCCTTGTGCACATCCATGGCTAATATTGTTCGCACCCGGCGTGTCCTATTGCTGCCAAGACCATGCCAGTAAGCGTCCAGTCCATCTTCTGCCCAAGTGCGTGCGAAATCCAATTGTGCAGGATGGTACATTTGAATGTTCAAGCCACCAGGTTATTCGCCGTAGAGGCATTTTCTCCGTAATTTGCAGACAGTCGCTGTTAGGCGATAGGGCGCAGGTTGCGTATATAGTAGGGTCTTTCTGGTTCGGTATCGGTATGATTCCGCGTGCGTCCAAGAAGCAGGAATATCGCTTTCAGCCCACACGTGGTTGATGTTATCAGAAGCGAGGCCAAGGATGTCTCATTCAGGTTTTTGAACAACTCGTAAGGTAATCCGTCCGGTCCAGGAGTCGTCCGTGGTTTAGACGCGTCGATAGCTGCTATCAACTCGGCCATTGTGAAATGGTGCTTGGATTTCAGCAACTGCCTCTGAATTAGGTTGTTGGCCTATCGTCGAAGGCAGGGTACATGGTCATTATAGGGGGAAGGAAGTACATCATAGTGTGGGGCAAACGTCCGGGCGATTTGTGTGTAGCATGCAACGGGGTATCCGCAGTGGCTAGAAGCACCGAAGCCGTTGGGTCGGGCTGACGTTGGCCCTTCTCCATTGCACGAAACGTACGCCAGACAGAGGCTGTGCGTGACGAGGGTCCGAGAGACGCGCACCATCTAGCCATCGTCCTCGTCAGTCTTCGTCATGCCGATGAGCTGTGCCGCGATACCGCATTTGAATTTTTGCTTCTATCGACGTAGGATCGCGCACCGCAGCAAGTTCGCCCGGCGCCGGGCGCCCCAAAGGCGCAACAGCTGCAAGTCGGGGCCGGGGGCTTTCATCTACCCAGGACGTTTTAGTTGCCGATCCAGTGCCTTTCGAAGAAAATCTTGAAGATCTTGCGGCGACTGGTCCTGTGGTATGAGTGCTGCCTCTCGAAAGGCGTCCCAGTGAAAAAATCGACAACAGCGGCGAAGTCGGGAGTGTCCGTGGGTGGGAAATTCGAGAAAGATGGGGTAATGGTCACTTCCCAGCAGTCGATTCACGTGCCATCAATTGCGCCGGATCCTAACCACCATGACAAATCGGGCGAGTACGATGAAGCGTGCGGTTGGTCAGCACGGCGCGTTGGGATTGTAACATCGTTCGAGCTGGAAGTGTGCATCCACAAATGGTCCCAGACATGATTCCACGAGCTGATGATGTGGGATACCCCCATGCCACGTGCGGAGCATTAAAGTCGCCACCGACTAATATAGGGCACCCTGAGTGCTGAGTTCGAAGGAAGTGAATCCATCCCAATCTTAATCGGGTAGATGAGCCAGTGTGCGGCTTGGCATAAAACGATACCAGAATTACGTCAGTTTTCCGAAGGCACAACCATTCGCACACCCCTAATTCGTATGCTCGGTCCAGTTCACACTGGGCAAGCATGGACGCGTGACCTAGTGGTTGAGATACTCGCTTTCCAACCGGGGACTCGGAGGATCCGGGTTAAACCCAGCTCCGGAAAGAAAATATATTTTGTTGTAATTATTTTTCTTTGGTGCTCGCCATGGCTATGGGGTTTTTGGAAACCACCAGCTTTCAAGTAAGTCAATACAAGCTTCACTTGAAAAAATGGTTCGCGATCAAGAGTATCGTTTACTCGCTATGGAAACTGTTCGGGACATTGACATAAACAAATATGCGCGAGGTCACTGTAGTTCCTTTCATTACTCCGGTAGTAATCGAAGTCGCGGGGCAGAAGACGGGAAGACGATGACGCTGCAACTGCACCCGAGGGTTTGCGCAAGTGTCGAAGAAAAAAAATCAAGTGGCGCCAATTTCCCGTCGAGACAATGAGGTGCAGCAAACCTAAAGTTCGTGCGTGCGACGTCAGCGCCGAAGGCTCCCCTAGTGGCCCGACTGAAACGTCGAAGGTCGTCGGCCCGCGCACGTATATATATATATAATAATATATATATATATATATATATATATATATAATATATAATATATATATATAATATAATATATATATATATATATATATACCACTGAGGTGCCCTGTGCTGGGATTAATAATCTTGAAAGCGTCTACGCAGATGAATAAGTAGTTGTAAACGGTGCTACTACAATTATTCTAAATAGAAACGGATTTCCAGAGCCGCTAAATGGCCTGTAAATTTCTTTCGTTAAGACTGACTGTTTTCTTTTTGAACAACGCAAAATTAAAAAAAAAAAGCGAAGGAAATTTCTTACTGTATGCCGATTAATTATCATCCAGTATTCAGATAGCAGCTTCCTATGTAAAGTCTACTCTTAAAACACATTATGAGGGCGAAAGAAGATGACTTTTAAAAGCTCGTTTTTCTTTGTTAGACACAATATTAATGATAACTAACAGACAATAACGCCAATGAAAGTATAGGGGATGTGATTTTCAGTAATTAGGATATCAATGTGAAGAAAGTAAGTGGACGAAAAGATAACTTTAAAAGGTCCCTGCCGGCGGCAAGTTATCTTTTCGTCCATTTTACTTTCTTCGCATTTATATCCTCATTACTAAAAATCATCCCCTATACTTTCATTGGCATTATTGTCTGTTAGTTCTCATTAATTATGAGGTAGTGTAATGCAAAAGGACGTTAACACATCCCGGCCTATGTCACGGGTTCGATGCCGCCCACCTTCCTTCAGGTTCTCAAGCATACTAAACTTTTAACACCGAATCTGTTTAAGCTATCGGTAACTTGTGCTTCGTCTGCAAAACTGCACAGGTCCCACTACCGTGACAGTATCTGCGAGCGTTAAACGAAAACTATGCTCGGCGAAGTGGAGCACACGAAACATGTGAAGGAGAGAGGGGAGAAAATAAAAAATACAAAGACAGAGAAAGGCATAGAAAGATTTAGAGAAAGAGATACAAAGAAACAGACACGAAAAAGAGGTAGCAAAAACAGAGAGCAAGACAGAACAAGAAAGAGAGAAATGGAGAGAAACAAAGAAATAGAAAGGAAAAAGCAGAGTGAAAGAGAGAGAGAAGAAAGAAATAGAGAAAGAGGAAGCGATAGATAGAGAGAGAGCGCGGAGGAAAGGGAAGAAAGAGAAATAAAGATAGAAAGAGCGAGAAAGAAAAAGATAGAGAGAAAAAGAAAACTATAAAGAAGAAACATATACCAAAAATAGATACAAGAAACAGAGAGAAAGAGGAAAGAAAGATAAACAAGGAAGGCCGCATAGCTCCGCCCTTCCGCCAGGCTACCACCACTAGTGCGAAGCTGCAGTGATTCTTTTTCCTCTAGGGATGATTGACGTATGCCAATAGCACGCGATGCAAAACGATCGCTGCCTAAAAGCTTCAGTTACGGGAAGAAAACAGGGAGGGGGGGTATGAGATCGCTCCCCTTCCACCGCCGAACTCGTCCACGGGGGCTGCCGAACTCCTCCAAACTCTTCCGGGGGGTACCGAACCCAGTCGAATGATTCCTGGGGATCACAACATTGACAGATTAATTTGGTGTATACTACACTCAATACGCACAGTTAGTCTGGGTTGACCCCTCCCTCTCTGGGCATGGGCGTCCGCAGGATTTGGTCTTGGGGTTGCAAACCCGTGTTGCATCGCGGCTGGGGCGGGGGGGGGGGGGGGGGAGCGCTGATGTAACTTGGGTGGGGGGGCAGGTGCTTGTGTAGCTTGAGGGCGGCAAGTGCCCCTTTTGCACCCCCCTGCCAACGCCCATGCCTCTGGGTCAAATGGGAGACCGCCTCTGGTTCAGTACCGTTTGCTTTCTATTCCAGCTTTCGGGGTCCCTGCAATGCCAGGAATTCAACGCAGTGCTGTTACCAGTCCAGTACAATTAAACGCCGCAATGCGCTTTTCGTCCACACTAAACTGGACGGTGGCGGCGTCTGGCGGCCTTCGGCGGAGGCTTTAGCAGCCTCTCGTACGTACATGGGAGTCACTACGGAGGAGGCGGGTAGCTTGTGGCGGCTCTCTCAGAGGCCACGAACGAAAGGAAGGCGCGAGAGGGATGGGGGGGACATCGGCCAGGCCAGCGAGGTCGGGTGGGGTCGCCACGGGGGTCAGGCAAGCTAGCCAACGCATGTAGCGGCTGGACCCCTCCCTCACGCCGCCGGCCGGCTGGACGTCTGAGCGCCGTCGCCCGCTGGCGCCAACGGACGACGCGCCGTCGCCTCGCGCGGACGATAAATGAACAACAACAGAGAAAAGAAAAAAAAGTGAACGATGAAACACGAAGACAGCAGCGAGAAGGAAGACAGCGCCAGCAGCAGTGGCAGCCGCGTGTTCGCGATGTAGTACTACCGCCTTTTCTCCCTTTCTTCATCAATCCATACAGCCGGCGTCGTCTGCTCGCGCACGTCTGTTCATGGATCTGCTCATTCCCGTGCCCACTGCCTGCCCTCTTTACTACCTGCCTCTCTCCTTCTCGCTCGGTCGGTGGCTGCGAGTTATTTATCGACCAACAACGCAACAAGGGCAGCCTCCTTGCTACTACGCGCCGTGCGTTATCTGTGACGTCAGGGCGGGCACGTAACACCACGGAGGCATCACAGCCCTGCGTGGTCTACGAGAGGCCGAGAGGTGTAGGTACGGTGTTCGCGCGCGCGCCGCTCCAGGCTTCTGCTATCTCCTCTGCCACTTCGTATCTGTAGAAAATTACTGAATGCGTGAGGTTTTGATCAACGTGAATCAGAGTCGCCTCCTACGTACTGCAGAGTCGTCCTACAGAGTCGCCTCCTACAGGGCCCTTTGTCTCATGGGCGTTCGTGAGGTTTTCGTGCTATACCTCCACATTCTATTTTAGTATCGCAAGCACCACTCATTTATGCTCATCACACACAATTCACGCCACTGTCATGTTTAGCCATTATATGTTTTACGGGCCTTCAGTGCGAACAATTTGAGGCCCTTATATATACAGCCACCTAACATCATCATTGGTCACGTCCCATACCATGACCTGACACTCTTTGGCCACCACTGGCCCTTGTGCCATAAGATACCATTTATCAATCATCAACTGCCGTCTCTCAATCTTTTTCCCATAAAAGCCGCGATAAAAATAAAGGCAGCATCGCACTAGATGGTGCCAAGCCTGAAGGAAGAACGGAGCTGGGTGGTCTTCCTTGTCTTTTTTTTTCTCTCTTTTCTCTTTCTCTGTGTTCTTGTCTCTCTCTTTTGTATTGTTTCTTCCTATCTCCTTCTTCCTATTTTTTCTTTCTCTCTCTCTCTCTCTCTCTCTCTATATATCTATATATATATATATATATATAATATTATATATATAATATATTATATTTCTTTCTCTTTCTCGCTCTTTCTATCTTTATTTCTTTCTTCGCGTCCTCTCTTTCTGTCAGCTTCTTTCTCTGTTTATCTTTCTTTATCTCTTGCTTTCTTTTTTTCTGCTTCGCCCTCTTTTTTTTCTATCTCTTTTTCGCGTCTGTTTCTTTCGTCTCTTTCTACGTCTTTCTCTGTCTTTCTATCTGTTTATGTCTTTATTCCAATCCCGGCCGCGGCGGCTGCATTTTCGATGGAGGCGAAACGTCTGAGGCCCGTGTACTTAGATTTAGGTGCACGTTAAAGAACCCCAGGTGGTCGAAATTTCCGGAGCCCTCCACTACGGCGTCTCTCATAATCATATCGTGGTTTTGGGACGTTAAACTCCAGGTATTATATTATTATTATATTATTATTATTATTATTATTATATTATTATTATATTATTATTATTATTATTATTTGTTTATTTATCTCTATTTTTCTCTTTATATCTATCGCTTTTTTCTCCTCTCTCTTTTGCTCTCTCCCTATCTCTTCCAAGCGTTTCACGTGCTCCACTTCACCTTCGCACCCGCTGTACTCGGTAGCGGCGTTGCCCAATTCCGGTGGCGCATACCCACCTGTGAATGTGGATGTGTGGGGCTTTGCACGGCGGAACACATGCTACCGAAAGCTTAAACAGCCTCGCTGTTAGAAAAACGTGCGGTCCCCGTGTTTATCGGGGCTGGGATCTGTCGAAAAGTCTTCTGTTGTAGCCTTCGATTTATCTGTCACCACATTTAACAAACTTTAGCGTTTAGTGACGTTCACTTAAAGGATATTAAGAACACATAAGCGGTTGTATGGGTAGTGATTCACGCTGCGGCGGGTATCACCCCTAACTATATATATGCTGACAAACCTGAAGAGAAACTAGCGCAACTGCGGAGTCCCTTCGATGTAGTGTATGCTAGCGTGCAATCATGATCTAACGCGTTTTACCACTGTTGTGTATTCGCTGTAATGTGGAGGTATATTAATAATGGTAAAATTGTGACAATACACGCAGGAGAAAATAATTAAAGAAACCTAAAATGACAGAGCGTTATATGTTGACTTAGCAATTGTTATAAAGACTGTTACGCACAAAAAACATAATGTAAGCTGAAAAGACGAAGGGGAGACAGTTAATAATATAATAATAATTGCTGTTTCATCAATAGTGCTGACCTATACTGGCCAAGAATATACACAAAAAGCGACAACCGTCGTTGCTTGATTATATAGGCTCCTTCCAAATTTAGCAGTAAGCTGCAGCGTATTAGTTGGACGGCCCTCCCATGGCCGCCTTTCAAGCGTGCCTAATCTAAATCATCTTTCTACATTCCTGAAACAATCGCTTCGGTCGACGCACAAGCTTTTTTTGTTCATCACTGACCCATGACTAAGGCACTGGCGCGCGCTTGTATGTATGTGTACGCCGCCCACACTTTTTCGCAGGTCAAAACTGAAAATAATGTTACGCTCTTTTTCCCCCTTTTTTTTTCGTTTCCAAGAGGGCGCGCCGCACGGATTGTGGCGCGAATCGACGCAAAAACGCGTCCATTCCATGCATGGAGCGGCATCTTTTGAGGTGGCCGCAGTAGCTCGGAACTACTAAGATAGTTCATTACGGTCAGGAATGTCCGGAGGATGGGGTCATCGCATGTGTGTGGGCTGCAACCGTGAAAAGCGTATATTGCACGCATGTTCTTCTTGTGATCCGCGTGCCGTACGAGTCTCAGCTTGTGTAGCCGGTAACGAACAACGCCTGAAAGGAGGGTGAAATGGAATGCTTCATTTAGTGCCCCCGGTTTCTTTCTTCCCGGAAAACTCATCAGTGCTATCCGGAACTCGGCACCACCACCACGAAGCTCCAGAACAAAGATCAGGGGATCAGTTGTTGTGAGTACTTGTTTGTTTGTTTGTTGTTTGTTTGTTGTTTGTTGTTTGTTTGTTTGTTGTTTGATCACAAGCGCTCTAAAGAGCCCCCATTTTTGGTCAAGCGGTAAATTGTTCTCACCTACAATGGATGGAATGGAACGGTCAACGCTCGCGGAGAGAAAAGGAAACTAAAGTAGCACAAGATGGGAAAATGGCGGTGCAATTTTAAGGCGAAAGCCTTAGAAGCTTCATAAAACGCGAAAATTGATCTGAAACTCACCTCAGTTAGCGGGCCGCAGTCACGAAATTGTCTCCCGCAGGGGCCGAGACAGTAACGAAGGTTCGTTGGAACAAGGGGGGGGGGGGGGGGGTAGGAGGAGGATTTAACAGCATGTCAGCTAACGTTGCCATTCTAAAGCAGGCATTTCATATATCTCATATATGGGTCATTTCTGAAGTGGATTGACGTCAGGTTTCGCGAAACATATCGACGCTGATCTACGGAATGACTGAAATTTGGACGCCGATTTTGAAATATAGAGTTTTTTTTGTTCCACGTTTATGTTTTAACTGGGGGTGTGCAGTTTCCGAAAAATCTCGAATAACGAATCGAATAGTGTCTTATTCGTTTCGGCAATCGAATCGAAAAGCACATATTCGAAATTCCGAGTATTTTCGAATACTTTCCGAATAATCAGCACTGACAGAAAAACCCAAAGGAACAGCACATCGGAACATCGTGGGAGCACTTTTCTTGTTTTAATTAATGTATTACCAAGATACATACAGTTCAACCATTTACGGGGTTATCGATTAACAAACAATCACAGATGACAATAATCAACGCTTACAATCAACGCTAAATCAACGCTGACAATAATCACACATGAAGATGCTTTCATTTAAAACTCTAGCGTCGCCGAATCGAAAGTGGCCTCAATCTGTTGTGCTCGTCCCGAGATTCATGATATGGGTTCGTACAACATCGCATATTTCATGCCTCAGTAAAGTACGACCTTGGATTGGGAAGTAATCGCTGGTTTCAACGTACCGTTACAAAATATCTCGTAGGCTGTCGCAAGCTTACGCGAGCTTGCTTCACTTTACGTAACTGTGGCATTTTTCGTCGGTTAAAGTTAATCGTAATGTTCTTTGGCAGTGCTTGTGGTTTTGCTCAAAAAAAAAATTGTTGAATTCTAGAACTGTTTTGAAAATGGCTGCCTTACTATTCGAAAACTGTTCGAATAGTACCCTATTTGTATTCGTATTCGATTCGGTTCTGATATTACTATTCACACCCTAGTTTTTAACACGTGGTGACCGCATGGGTGTGGCTGGTCTCAATGCTTGTGACCAATCAGTACGTATAGCTCGTGAACATGCTTATTAAAAAAAGAGATAGTATAAGGCGAAGATAGTCATGTGCGGGCCGGGCCGCTTGCGAGAGGTCCGGGGCCGCGTGTTTTAGAACCATGTTGTAAATTATCCCTTCTACTCTTCTTACTCCTTCTCCTGGGAGCGATTCCGAGCGTGGCCTCCGCGACTGGCACCGGCAACGCGCCGCTGCCGCGCCAATCGCGGAGGCCACGTTCAGACCCTTACTCGTGCTGCGAGCAGTCCGCGTGCCCTACAGGGCCGTATATTTACATCTGTGGAATAGGCTTGTACTTGACAAGGAAACACGCATGATTTAAATTTTAGTTAGAAGCTGTTTGCTTCGAGAGATTCCAAGAAGGAATAATATTTGTATGTTGCACAAAGGTTTACTGTACATCGAATATTGCTTTTTGTAAATGCTAGTCCCCGTGCATTTTTTTGGGGTCTTGTTAAGCTATGTTAAGCTATCTATCAACGGGTTGTGGAGTTTACTATGTTACTTCATAATCCCAGAGAAATTCACCGGAATGGTGGTGTTGTGGTTGGACTGTAGCTGGTCAGAACCGGTGCGGCATGCTCTTCCATAGTAGAGTTGGTAGAGTGTGAATTGTATTCAAAACCGTTGTGCTGTTGCTGTTAAACAACAATGCATTGTAGTTTTTTAAAGCGGGAGCGTTACAACCACTCCTTGTTATAACTAAAAAAAAAAATCACAGCATATCCACGGAGTGAATGATGATGAGTGGGCGAAGCTGCGGAGGTTCATCGGTAAACCGTGAATCTTCCGTGAATTCTGCCCAGTACATCATCACCGACGTGAAGGGCGCGTTTATACTAAAGGTTCGATGAGTTATGACGACTTGCAGCTCACTTAATTTTACATGTACGCTGTGAATTTTCATTGTTTAGAAACCATTGCTTTAGAAAACACCTTGCGTCTTTCGTTAAGCAGCTGGCGTCTTTTTCGTTTTGCTTTAGAAACATCTGGCGTTCTTTCGTTTTTTTTTACAAAACATCTGGCGTCTTTCGTTGGTTTATTTCATCATCAACGGCGTTTTGAAAAAATTTTTATTGTTAATCACGCACAGGAGAAATCTCACCAGGCACTACCTTGGAGGTAAAATGGCTGCTAATGGGAATGAGAGACAGAAGAAGTCGCTTTTAGCTAACACTTACACTTCTACAGAGACAGAAGAATTCGGCTTTAGTTAACGCGCACGCTGCGAATTTTTTATTGTTCAACAACGCACAGGAGAAATCTCCCACCGGCACCACCTTGGAGGTCAAAGGGTAAGACTTGTTACTCACTACTACGAGCACGACGCGGGACGAACGGGTGCCGCCTTAAGGAGCTTCGCCCCTAAAAAAAATTCGTCGTTGTACGCGAAGAACCAGGTGGCGGCGAGCGTACCGAAATGTGGCCCTCGAGAGCGTGCCGATCGCATGCGTATTAATGCGCCGTTTTCCCATCGAGGATGCTCTCTCGGTCGTGGGCTTGTAGGCGATCAGGTGTTTCTGATGGGCCGTACGCAACAGAACCCGGTGTCACCGTTCACACGAGTCGTCAGGAAAAGAAGCTACGTGAAGCTTGGATTTTGAAACTTAGAAAATTGTTAAGCCATCGGCTATAGCACAGCGCAGCTAGCACTTCTGCCGAGGAACATACCTGCTTCGACGTGTGGCTGCGATGTTCGGCGAGTCGAAGAAAGCGCTCACCGAGACGCTCGCCTGTGTACGCCGGCCAGCTAATGAAGCCCTGCAAGCTAGCCCATATGTTACCCAACTCCATATCGACCCCGAAATTGGGCTTACTCCCGAATTCGAGTCAGCCCATCCCGACTTCGTTTTCTACGGAGCCGTATGTATTCTTGTCCGAAAGACGCCACGCCTTTTGCGTTATGGACACGATTTTGCCACCAAAACAGCTAGAGAACTTAGAAAAAAAAAGAAAACGTTGCGCATTAACACTTTGCATTGCGGTTCTACACCTTGTTTTAACCTTGTTTTGCAAGAACTTGTGGCGATGACTTCTTTCTTTTTCACTGCGATTCCTAGCTCATGCGGGTCCTTGTGTACCGCCGTTGTTTGGAGAACAGGTCCAGCGAACGTTATGTTTCGCCTCGTAGGCTGTTACTCCTTCTAACAGCAGTCGCGCGGTCATAAGTATTGGCCCATGCTCGTTTTGATTCTATAGATACTGGCAAGTTCACTGGAATGGAAAGGGAGCGGTATAGGATCATGTTCAATAAGAATGCACACCGCACGGCCCATGCTCATGCGTCTCTTAGCACCAACCAATGAATGTAATAGGCTATTAAAAAAAAGAAAAAAGAAAAGAAACAGGAAAGAAAGTTGTGGGAAATTGCTCGGTGATGAGAGACCCGTAAACGTAGAGTGCGACACCACTTATGTACTTATGGTAATGAAACGTCCTAGAACTTACCAAAATGAAAAAGAATCTTGCTGACGGCGCTTATAGGGCACCAATTTCCTGAACATTTTTAAGGAATTGTTTCGAAAAGCTTTGATAACGTCCACGCTACAACGGTACGTTACTTGTGTATACACTTATAAATCCTCATATGGGTTGTGGTCGCGCTATCGCTTACTTGAGTCTTCGTTCTGATATGCCCCAGTTTCTACAGACAGATCAATGTAAGAATGTATGCCACATAGTTTGCCGTCAGGGACTGCCTGCCTTTCACGAAAGAAGATTGTTTGGGGACATCCCATCGCGGCTACCACGCGCAAGGTCGCGCTCACTGTATGTATTCTGTAAACAAATAGTGCACGTAAACAATTCTGCGCTTTCTTTTTCTACAAGATTATTACTTAGACTGTAAAAATTTCTCTCGTTTCGAAAGGATTCACAGAAATGGCCAGGATGACATCCGCAAGGTGTTTTCGTTGAGAGCCGACATCCAAACCTATGAGGAGCGCGCCGGCGTTATCCTACCGAGCACGAAAAGAAGCGCGTCCGCTAGAGGGCGACTCCGTAACTCCCCGCCCCACCAACACACACATAAGAGACCAATAATGAAAATGAAGTGTTTTACAAGTCAGTAAGATGTTCTTCGATTGCGAGTATCGAATATTTCAGCGGTGAGGAGCGAATGTTATAAGTGAGGGTAACAAAGCTCTATTGTACGTTAAAAAAAAAGAAAAAAAACTGCATTTAAACGTATTAGTAAGGCAAAGAAATGCTATCCCAGCCGATCAGTGTAGGCAAGAGCACATACGTCGATCATCTCGTTGCCGCGGCTCCAAGCCCCTCTCACGAAGCGCCGGGCCGGCCAGCATGTCGCCCCACTCTCTGTAGTGCGGCCAACATCAATTTTCTAATATCCACACACGGTGGCGCCACCACTGACCATAAGGCGCCGGCAAGGTACACGGTATGTACTACCTGGCGCCACGGGTCTTAAAAGAGATTCTCTTCCCACGCTTCGGTCCGCATTTGGGCGTGTAAGCATGCATGCCCTTCTGCGCCGAGGCAGATCAAGAATAAGGGGGTTGGTGGGGGAGGGGGAGCCGTTTATATAGGGTGAGGGGGGTGCTGTTGAACACAGCGAGGAGGAGGAGGGGGATCAAGGGGGTTGGGTATAAGAGGGGATAGGCATTGTGTACGCCTCGATCAGACATCAAGCACGCGTGCACTCTTTATGAGAACGCTCGGTGTCCGCCGGCATTGGCTGCTGGGAAGCGTTAAAAAGCCGTCCCCCGTCGCCTCCTGTGTACCCTTCAGGTATATGTAATAACTTCCGTGCAGTACGCGCCCGGCCTGCACGCGCGAGTAAGTTGCGTGCAGTGTTGGTTAGATGGGACAGTGTGGTTTTGGTGACGATTGTTGTTTTAGAAGCGGTACCATTAAGCGAAGGAGTGACAAGTGTCAATGCAATCCGCGTGCGCTTGTCGGTATGTTCGCCTGTACAACGCTCACCTGTTCATCGTGTTCAACATGTTTTTCCATTCGTCATGGAGACGCACATAGGCATTTGAAGGTGGCAGGAATGGGGGACGGCCTCCCTCCCCCCTCCGCCCCCTAGAATTTCGCCTAATTTTTTTTTATTCATTAGCAAAAGCTACAAAGCTCGATTAGCACTCACAGGTCCCGCATATCCGCGTGAAACAGCCTTCAGTATTGCCGTCACACTTTGCACGTTACACACTATTGACTAATTTTGCCGGTCATGACACGGCAATAAAAGAAAGTTGCCTGCGCTTGATGCCCCCCACGGATGTACCCCCCCCCCCTGCAAAATGTTGTGCGGACGCCCTTGAATACGCATTCGCCAACGTTTTGAGAACAACTGATACTGGACCAATATCGACGGAAGTTCGATGGACATTCATCTCTATATAACGCGAAAAGTGACCGTCGGCGGCGTCAACACGAGTGATGTAAAAATCATCGTGTGATGACGTCACATGTCACTAAATTTTGTGACGTCATCAGATGACATGGTCGATTGGTCAAAAGTGGGCCGATCGCGGAGACAGTGCAAAACCACGTTGGGTGCAGAAAGCTTTCGGGGTAGCAGGGGGGAGGTGGCAGTCAATACAATCGACTAAGAAGAAAGCAGCAGATGGCTTTAGCATTAGAGTCGTGTTAAGCAAACGCGTAAGGGACCTTGTGAGTTTTTATGCAGCTGAGCAGTGGCGTAGCCAGGGGGTGGCACACCGGGCCCGTGCTCCCCCCCGCTAAATTCTCTCATGGGATACAGAGTACAAACTGACACTCGCCCGCTCTTACTTGTCCCGACCCCATGTCGGATCAAGGACGTGCCCACCCCTGAAACAAATGTCTGCCTACGCCACCGCAGCTGTACACCCGAGTACAATGTCTGCATCGTGACACCTTCGTTGCAGCTTGCCCAGCGCTGAGCAGTTGTATGCAGCAGCCTCCGTGCTTATACGGATATACTTCGCTGCATAGCACCGCCGGCTGGCAAAGCCGAGAGGATCGCGCATTAGCGAGACAGATTGCGTCGGTGGGCGGGGCGTAGCGTCGGCGGCGGCGGTAGTGCTTCGGCAGAATGCACGATACCACGCAATACCGTCGCTGGCGCAAAGGAAGCAGTGTTCACACACGCCGAGGGGTTGGGCATTGGCGCCGGAGTGGCGGCGACGGCGGCACACCAAGAGGTCGACCCCTGTGTATACGTTGCTGTTTTTCCTCGCCGCCGACAGAGGCGCTGCGCGCCACTGAATGCGCCGGGAGAGGATGCGTGAAGAAGTATTCTCGTCGTCGTCATAACCTGCCTCCCTTTGAAACAACGATAAGTGTGCGCGCTCATGTTAGATGAGCAGCATAGATCTCATCAAACGCAAAAAAAAAAAAAAAAGCCTCCGTGTAGAGAGCAAGTACGAGTCTGCGAGCTTGTCCTCCCATTTTTTTTTCTACATCACAAGGAAGCGCTGCGATCCTGTAGCAGACGATAATGCAACGTGCGTATCAATAATATCGTCTGCTTGTGCGTGCAACCATTTGTCTTGGCTTGGCTGCGAGTCGTCCGTACAAGCAGACGCGAGCCTGCATGTCAGAGCGGAACGTAAAAGAGGTTCCATGGAGCGGAGATTGTTGGAGTGGAGGTAAATGGGGAGGCGACTAGATAGTTGAGGGCTGGCAGCATCTTTGGGATGTAGTTCGATGTCTGCACTTTCGACGACATTGTTGAGGTCAGGCGAACGACGATTCCTCAACAGAACTGCAGTAAAGTTCGGAGCAGGGGCACAAATCCTACTCGTCGCTCTTTTAAAGAGAGAGAGACTCTTTATTGGAAAACAGAACCTTGTCTACTTAGAGATTCGGCCCTTTTGTGGAAACGCATACCCTAGGCTGCCCTGCTTAGTGGCTGCAATTATTCCAGACATGTATCATTACGCTGGGATGAACTTGCACAGACTTCTATAGTCGGATACAACTTAAGAAGTCAGGAGAGGCCCCGCCCAGACGACCGAAGCGCGGCTGCCGATCGCCTCCGCGTCTAAAGAAATAGACCCGCTCATGCACGCGCCGATGTTCTCCGAAGGCGGAGCCACCGGCCGTCCCGCTCATGACGGTCAGTCCCGAGTGCGCGCCCATTGGTGCAAGCTTGTGTTCATCCGCCTTTGAGGAGGAAATGCCGCTGACCTCTAAAGTTGTATCCGACTATAGGTTTTGATCGCAACAATGAGAATTTTAATTTGTGTGTGTGTGGGTGTGTGTGTGTGTGTGTGTGTGTGTGGTGTGTGTGTGTGTGTGGTGTGTGTGTGTGTGGTGTGTGTGTGTGTGTGTGTGTGTTGTGTGGTGCTGTGGGTGAGAGAGAGAGAATTTATTGGAAGGCAGAGAGGTCGGCCTGAGCTAGCGCTCTAGCCTGCTACTCTGCACAGGGTAGAAGGAGAAAGGGGAAAGAGTGACGAACGGTTATGATGGGGAGATGCGTATGCGTATATATAATAACCACGTAAACAGTGGTTTCGCTACAGTCTGATGTCCACTCCTGCGCGTAAGTCTTGAGAACTCTATAACTGCCCTTGAGGAGCTGTTGACACTCTGATCGCACATTGCCGGCTGCGTTTTCCGGGCTAGGGAGTGATGGAGTCATTGTCCATCGCCAAACCTTGCGCATGAATTGCTACAGCGCCATCCACAGCCGACAGCAACATATCACTCAAAACAGGCGCCACTTTCGAACCACTGCATATACCTGACTTTTGAGCACGTAGGGTACTTCCCAGGTGACAACAGGTAAAAAGCACTAAAGTTCAAAGAAAGCCTCCGCGGTAACACCGCAAATGTTTCCAAAAATAATTTCATTTCTGAATTCGGTTACGTAGTGTTTTACAGACAACATTAGCTTATCCTGTGGAACAGGAGTTTAACACATGTCGGTTTCGTCGTCGAAGCTAGTCGCACACACTAACAACCAGGGTTGCCGAGAAAGGATTCATTGGTTACATGGTCATATATAATAAAAATACCTGGGGTTTAACGTCCCAAAACCACGGTTACATGGTCGGATCGGTGTGATGACCCAGACAGCACACCGACATTGGACCGATATTGGCCCACGTCGACAAACGTCGGCGGCAACGTTGGCCCGACGTCGGCAAATTACGCTCGCGGGACTTTCACCTACTTCGGCCCGGTGTAGGCTAGCAGGCGTTGGACCGGCGTTGGCAAGCCGTCATTGGGCCGATGTAGCTAGCTGATTCCGGCGCGGTGTCAGCATCGTTGGCATAGGAAATACCTCGGCGCCACCGTGTGCAGCATTATTGCGGTGTTTTATAAGTGGTGCCTTACCATGTGGCAAGTATGTTAATACCCTACCGTCGTGGTCTGCGCATAGTTATTTTAGACGACGAGACCTGCTGTAGTAGAAAGGCCCATCAAAATGCAGCGAAGAAGAAAGGTGCTTTCGAAGGTGCCGAAACTAAATGTTGCCAAGTACGGCGCTCGTGTAACAACCAATTTAACAACTGAGCCGAAAAGGGTTTCAATTTCGTGCGTTCTTTCTTTTCTTGCACCAAAGGAACTGCTAGGTCTTATCTTCCTTATCCTTAGCAGCGGAGGCCTTAGCCTTAGCCTTCGCAACCAGAACAACGCCATTGAGGAGGGCGTGTTAATGTGCTCGTCTGCTGGGCGATCTGCTGCACGTAACTACGAGTGGTCCCCTGTGCGTACTTTGCGTATCTCAGCGGCGCGTTTTCTTTCCAACGTTCCCTCTATTGTACTGTCGGCCACTTAGCTGTCGCGAGGCCCACGTTTTCCCAGTGTGCGTGGTGCACGCTTTTAAATGGGGCGATGATCCGTGGTACTCGAGCCTAGGCCGCGCTGTGCTTGCGTTTCGGCCGTGCACGTGGGCAGTGGACGAGATAATACCGCGCAGTATAACATACGGCGCGGCGCCGTGGTTCGGCGGCCTACTCTCTCTATCCCTCTCACGAGCACGCAAACACGCATGTGCTGCTGATGCGATCTTCTTCCCGCGCGCCGCGACGCCAACCTCAGACTGGCGCCATCAAGCACATCACCCATGCCTTGCTGACGACTCCGGTGATGGCGGCCGCCGCCGGTGTAATGAAGACTGTAAAAGGCCGCGATTAGATCGACGCAGCCTCCCAGCTTACGCCTTCATTTTGATGCAGCAGGCAAGCTATAGCTGTTAGTGGCTCTCGCATCACTGACGAAGGGCGCCCTCTCCTGGGCTATACCTTCTAAATAAAGGCCTTCTAAATAAAGACGTCCATTCTTTTTCTTGCCAGCTGATCCAAACGATGCCCCACAGTCTGACTTGTATCCCCAAAAGGCAACGACTTCTTTAACGAATTCAAACTACGGTGTTTAAAGGGGCAATAGGTTTCCCCGTCTGCACAGTTTACGATTGGATGCGGCTTATAACACCTCGCTTTTTTCCCACTGTGAAAAGGAAGACAACTTCCAATAAATAAACCTTTCTTTTTTGCCTTTTCAACAGCATTTACTGCGACACCCCGGATGCTTTTATAGCATTTGATCGTATAGACAAGGACAGGTCGTTTGGACAGATGTGATCTTTCTATTACGACCCTTTTTAAAGGTACACGCGCGCCGCGATCACGTCCCGGTAAACGTATGGATGTGCAGCAATGGTATCACTGGATTTCCTGGTGTTATGGCGATCTGATTACCCGAATCGTAGACTTCATGAGCTCTAAAGCTATGTTGTATTTCGCGTCGGGGGTTGCAGTGCGGGCTCGATGGTGAGTCATCCGCACATCTTTGATCTAATGAAACCAACAATGAAGCTAGGAAAGGTATAGGGGACATTACTGTATGTTTTAGCTGTAATATAGTAATAATGAATGCACGGAAAGGAATCAAAGTGGATGAAAATCAGCTTGTCAGAGGTAGGGACCGACCCTGCAACCTTCGGATAGCGCGTGATTCTCTACCGATTGTTACCAAACCGCTTTAGCTCAATTGGTAGAGCATCGGACGCGCTATCCGAAGGTAGTAGGCTCGGTCCCTACCTGCGGCAAGTTGATTTTTTTTATCCACTTTGCTTGCATTCCAGTTGTGTCATTAAAATATACAAGTAATGTCCCTTATCTCTTCCTTAGCTTCATTGTCTGTTAGTGTCATTAGGTTGTGTCTAACAAAAGAAGCGAGCCTTCGATGAAACCCCCCCTCTTTCATTTGTACAGCTTTGATGTAGCGCAAAACGACACGCGGACACGAGAAGGCATATGACGACTCCGCACGGCTTTATAATGTCATTGCTATCAGCGTTTTTCAATCATACCAGTTGCGAAAAGGCTTCCAAAACCTAAACATGCCATTGGCCGATTCTGCGGGAGTTAGGAACTACAGATTGTCGCGCCATCTGCGCAGTGTCTTCTGCGAGCGCTTTTTCGTGAGTTGCCAAACGCCGCACGCAGCGCTGGCGTCGTTGCTGTTTACTAGTTTGTTTTTTGGTCAACAGATGACGCGACAATCGGCACACTCCCGCTATTTCGGCCAATGGCGTGTCCGGATTTTCATACATGGAGCCAGTTAGGCAGGCGGATATTGCCCCACCTCACCCCAAGCTAAACGACGCCAGGCAGTCGTCTGGCGACAGCTGCAACACACACCTTCCCCAGTCCGGTGCGATTGCGGCACATTTTCCCTGCCCAGTACCCGAATGCTACTTGTAAATTATGCCAGACAACCAGAGCGACGCTCTCACACATGTTATTGGGAGTGCCCTGTCACAGCAGCTCAGATGGCAGTAGCTCCGGATGCTCTCGCGTCGAAGTGGGCAGCCGCACTGCGCAGCTCCAACTTCAAGACACAAGAATGCTCGATAATATCTCTCCGAATTCAAATTTTCTGACGAGTACGAGGGCCTTCCTTATAGCCTAGCTAACTACTGTAGCTGTACTTACCAGTGTACTACGAGCGCTAACCAATGTCGGTTATACGCTGTTGTAAAAAGGCATGCATTGTCGATCATTTCGTTTCAGTCGAGTCGTTAGGCTGTTATAGTTCGTGTATTCTAATTTCTAACTAAACCGAGCAACCACCATCCCCATAGGCGTGGTGGTGCTTGGACTAGTTAGACTATAGTTAGTTGCTTTTGCATAGTGGTAGAAGAAACGGAGGGGGGGGGGGAGCGGTCATACCCCCTCCCATCCTGCTCACTTGGGAGAGGCGCGATGTCTGCCTTTACTAGCCGGACATGTCAAAGTCATTGCTACCCGCTACGGGCGGTCTGTTGGTTAAGGTGCTCGACTGCGGCCGCCTTTTCGATGGAGGGCGAAAATGCTTGAGGCCCTTGTGCTTAGATTTAGGCGCACGTTAAGAAGCCCAGGTGGTCGAAATTGCCGGAGCCCTCCACTGCGGCGTCTGTCATATCGTATCCTCGTTAGTGGGACGGCGAACCCCAACATTTATTAATTACTAAAGTCATTGGTCAAAGTGCGGAGGTTGTGGTACAGTGAACTAGCTATGGCCATGTAGGTTTTTGACGAAAATGGCGGCCGAAAACCCCTGATGTTGCATTCCATCACCCTTCCCCCCCCCCCCCCCCCCTGGAAAGCCGGGGCCAAAGGCAGGCCGTTGTGAGAAGCATTTCATCGCTTCATATTAATTTTTGCATCCACTGTGAAGATTAATTTTTTTCAGACTCAATCAATTGGGAGGGGGAGGGGTAGGGGGAGGAGCACTGTGGTGAAACTTGGCTGCCCATTACCGAGAACCCTGCGCACGCCAATGACCATGCAAGTAATTAAAGGGGCCCTGCAACACGTTTTCATCATGGTCAGAAAGCGCTACCGATCGGTATAGTCAAGGCCCCGAGAACACGCGAGCCAAACATTATAGCGCGGCACGCGGCCTGGGATTTACAATAAATTATCAGTCGGCTAAAAATCGCTTCCTCTTCGCTCGACAAGTGATGCTACTTACTCAAGATCACTGCGTCCTTGACTCAAGTTCCTCGCCATTGGCTGATTTGAACACGGCGCGCTCGGTAGTTACTGCGGTTGCCACGGGAGGCCGCCACTTGCCCCCCCCCCCTCCCCCCGCGCGATCGCACAGAAAGTGCGCCGCGCGTTCAAAGAAAAAAAAAGTGCTCAAGGTCACGAGGCGTGCTTGACGTATCTTCTTTCCCCGTGCCACCCCTCCCTGCTTAGCTTCCAGCGCTTTCGTCGGGGCGAGAGAAGAGAGGAAAGCAATTACAGCGTGCGACATATCTGTGTATCTCCGCTCGTACTGGATGGATTCTATTTTTTTTTTGCGGCGGTCAATTCGTGAGGCAATAAGCTGCCTTATTGAAGCCGTTCATGGCTACTCCTCGTCAGTGGCATAATGTAGTGGTGCAAGTCAGTTCTACGGAATCCCGCAAGGTGGCGGAAGTGGTAAGAAAGGGAAATTTACAACCTTGCGGGATTTGTCGGAACTTATTTGCAATAATATGTGTTCATGTGCTCGAGTTGTCGATGAATTTGCCCTCGCGCTGCCAATTGCTAGCTTCCTGGTTAACTCAGTTGGTAGAGCGACCGCGCCGGGAAGGCGCGGTCGCTCTACCAATGAGTTAACCGAGTTAGATCTCCGGTGCAGGACGAATTTTTCGGCAACTAAGAAGCTTGCTTACGGAGAAATGCGCACGGATTTTCTTGTGGCTTCATTCTGCAAACGCGTGTGGTTGACAACTTCCCTTTCTTACTATAACTTAGTGGTGCCCACAATGTAATTTAACAGAAAGAAGAGTTCGAAGAGAGAAGAACAAAACGTTCACGTCCACGAACGTCAACGCGTTTAAAACGTATCTGTTCGCACAATGTGTAAAATGTTGACAGAACATTAGTACGTTGACAGCTAAAATATCACCCCCTTAGACTGCCTCTTAGTGCCTTTTCCCACATGTCTTGAATGTTGCGCAGGAAAGCAAGATTCGCGTAAAGGCTGTCGACAGATCGCACCATCACTGTCGGCACGTGACCTACATGTCGTCAAATCAAGCGATAAAATAGTTATTACATATGAAGGCCCACTATCTAGCCAACGAGTTTTACCAAATGAAGTGCACTTAAAAGAATATTGCAGCTGCTATCAGAGCACGCTTTTCGTTATTTGCGTGTAAGGGAATTATACTGCTATAAGTGTAACGCATCCACCCCATTATTTGTAGTTAGCACTCTATATACTGTTTGACGACGGCGGAGTAGGAGACAGCAGCACCAGCAGACACGAACTGATTTTTTTTTCGCTCCCCTCGACAATATTCAATGGCTCGAGGTTGATTTGACTGGTCGATGTCGACATTCCTAGTGACGTTGTATTCAGTGCTGTATTCGCATCTGCTAGAACGGCTAAATGGTCAACGTTTGACTAGACGTCTTTTTCTGTCTCTCTAATTGACTCTCAGAATGGCACTTTAATACAAAAGTATTAGAGTTATGTGTGAGAATGTACATATCACGCGCGTCATTTGATAATGTTCTCGAGACGAGGAGCAGCCAACGAGGCATTCGTGTACCTATTTCTTTTACAACGGGAATAAGAGAGAAATTCTGAAGTTCTCGTCCTATCGGGTAAATGGCGGCAAGCGAAGCTTGGCGTGGGCGTACTTGACTTTCTTTCTTTCTTTCTTTCTTTCTTTCTTTCTTTCTTTCTTTCTTTCTTTCTTTCTTTCTTTCTTTCTTTCTTTCTTTCTTTTTTCTTTCTTCTTTCTTTCTTTCTTTCTTTCTTCTTTCTTTCTTTCTCACGCGCAATCCTTCCTCCTAACTTTTACAGCGAAAGCTGTTATGAGACCATTTCACCGGCCGTTTCTGGCGCCGTAGTTGTCCGCCGCCGCCGCCGCCGCCGGTGTCCGTAACCACTATCGCTCGAAATAAGAAAAAGAAAACGAAACAAGAAAGAAATTCCAGGATGGAGCGAGGTTCGAACCTGGGCCCTCTGCGTGGGAGCCCAGTATTCAACCTCTGAGCCATGCCGGTGCTTTTTTTTTCTTTCATGGTATTTATTACAATGTGTGTAATTAGCATACATAGCGAACAAAATACTCAAGGCGGCCTCTACCAGCGTACAAGCGTTACACAGAAGTCCTAAAAGGGTATTAAAGATAACATTCATGAAGAGTGGATACCAGTCCGGTTTGAAACTCTAATTGTTCGTAAAAGTCTTTTAGCTGAAGAGCCATTTGAATGAGATGCAACCGCGATGATACCATGGGTTCCGCATGCCTGTCTAACATGCGAGTTTTCCATAAACTGTGCATACCCATTAGTAATAGCATGTCAACAGGCATAGAATGGCTTTGGGTGGCATGAGATAACGTATGCTATACGAATTTAAATCGAGTTGTTTTTTAAAAGCCCTTTGTAGAACGTCCCAGAAGAGTATGGCGTCTTTACAGCTGATGAAGCAATGTTCTATAGTTTCCGGAACTTCACAGAGGCGACAGTTAACTGAAGGTACAAAGATGCCTTTGCTGCTTAACCAGGTCTTCACAGGCAGCGTCTGTGTATGCACTTTGTAGAAGAATGTCTTGGATGTTGGTGGAAATAGGCATTTTCTTCACACGCACAAGCACGTCGTGTCCAGGCAATCCAGCATATAGTGAGCGGTACAAAGGTTGCAGGAAACAACATATCTAATATGGCATTATATAGATCTTTCGTGTACTAGAGAATAAATAGTCGTTAGAGAATCTTACTGTCAAAAACCGCACTGATTCATACACTTCACGCATGAATCCTTGCAAATAGGGAGGCGAGGCACAATTAGCAGATACCACTAAACTTGGTAAAACATCGACGAGATTCACTTGTAAAAATGTTCGAAGCAGCGGATGATCGCAGTCCCGAAAGTAGAAAAAACGGGATACCAATTGTTTAATAAGAGATGCACCAACCCAAGACCACCTGCGCAAACTGGTCTAAAAACATTGTCACGCCTCATCGGCTCGTAACTTGATGACCAAATAAAGGTAGCAAAGATTCGGTGAAACTTCTGAATGTAAACCCTGGAACAATGTAGTATTGTAGTACGTAGAATAATTTTGTTGCCAGGAATAGATTGCATGCTTTAGCCCTGCCAAAAAATTGAGAGGTATGGGGAATAAACGTCTGGGCGTAACGCTTTAGGCTGGGTACACGTTCTTTCCAATAATGTGCGCTTGACTTATATGCATCCAATGGAACGCCAAGTATTTCGGTGGCACACAAGACCATGCAATACCCTCAAAATTCGTTGGTTTATAAGCCCACGGGCCAAACCACAGTCCTAAACTTTTAGCAAAGTTCATTCGTGCACCAGAAATGGTTCCGAATTCCCGAATAGTGGACACCACTGTTTTTATACTGGAAATGTCTGTACAAAAGAACGCCAGGTCATCCGCATACGCTAATACTTTCACCTCAATTCCGTAAACACTGAAACCACGAACATTGCAAGATCGAATCACGCTTAGCACAGTGGTTCCAAATAGAGGGCAAAAAGCAGTGGCGACAACGGACAGCCTTGCTTCACAGAAGAGTGAATCGACACAGGTTTTGACAGGTGGCCATTAACAATCAAACGAGTTGAACAATCACTGTAGCATAGTTTTATACCTTTGAATATAGTGGAACCAATGTTAGCATGTTCTAGAAGAGAAAATAGAAAGGAATGACGAACCCGATCAAACGCCTTCGCTTAAATCCACTTGTAAACATTCCAGTTGGTCATAACGAGTGGGAAGAAATGTTCCAATACTGTGCGGGCAATGTGTATGTTGGTTTGTATTGAACGACCTTTCAGGCCGCAGTCTGGTGGGCGCCAATAAGAATTGACATTGCAATTGTAGTCTGTTTGATAGTATTTTTGCAAAAATTTTATAGTCAACGTTACACAGTGTAATCGGTCTGTAGCCGTCAACATGACGAAGCTTTTCTCTATCTGAGTATTTCGGAATTAGGACGGTGTGGCTTCTTGTAAAAGATTGAGGAAGGGTCCCCAGATTCAAACTCTGCGTGAAAATGTCCAGCAGTACCGGGCACAGTAAGGATTTAAAGGTTTTGTAAAACTCGCCCGACATCTCGTCCAGGTCCTGGCGTTTCGACATCGGTAACTGGTCAACGGCGAGTTCTATTTCTTTTAAAGTGATAGGCCCACTAATAGACTCACACTCTTCGTCCGATAAAGGAGTCACAAATGACAGAAACTGCGTTACTAGATCTTCATTCTGTTTTCATAGGCATCGCTGAACAATTCTGGTAATAAGCTTCAAATTCTGTCATGATTTCACTTGTATTAGTTACAATGACCCTTGCGAATATAAATCTTGGTATAAATTTGCTTTTTGCGTTGCGGTATTCATCGAGTAAGGCTTGACGTGTGGGTTCCTCTGAATGCAAGGTAAGAGTATTGCGTGATCGAACACGGCACCTCTGTAGCGTAAGGTGTCGTACCTCTGGAGTGCGCATTTGGCATTAGCGATTTCGTTGTGTAACAACCAGGCGCCTCACATTCAAATTCATATAAGTTTTGAAGATTCTTTCGCAACATCTTTTGTTCTAACCTTCTGTAAAAACCCGCACTGATCCGATTTCGATAGCGTACTGTCCGAACTTCTTGTTTGAAAAATTCCCAAGAGGCAAACAAAGGCATGTCAGCCGACAAGCAACTCCTCAGGGCTACGTGCACGCGAGCAGTAAATTCCTGGTCACTCACAATTGAAGAGTTGAGTTTCCAGAGTGCCCACTGCGGTCTGAAATATGATCGAGTGTTATGACCAATCTGCCCCACAACAAGCAGTGATCTGAAACGACATAGGCTCGTTTTGCATGACAGGTCGCGAGAAATAAGAGGCGGCTGAAACATAAATGCAGATCAATTCTAATGTGGAGTACTACCCTCTGCATTGTTATATGAGGGTAATCTATTCAGTGCTCCTTATGTCAACAAGTCCCGCATTTTGAACTATCAGAGATAGCACTTCAGCACTCTTATCGCTGCGGCTAAACCCAGTACGATCACACGGGACTGCAAACACAGTTAAAATCACCCATGAGCAGAATGTTACGGTCAGGATCTAGCAAAGTGGCCAGCTTTCAAAGAAATTAGTGCGCCGCGGTGGCATCATTGAAGGCTATATACATTGATTAGGCGCCACGGCAACCCATACAACATAAAGTCGCATTGTATAAGCCGCCCCTCTGCGTCAACATTATAGGCAACAGAAGAGAATACGGTAAACTCTTCCTAAGAAACAAAAGGCAGCCCGCCGATAGGCCTACAGCGTGCGAAAACAATTACATCAAATACGGAGAGATATGGCCGCAAGGCCCTCTCCGTGTCCACTTCACTCTCGATCTTCGTTTCTTTGAAACGGCGACGAAGTCAAGTGATGGCTGAACAGCAACCGGCGGAGCTGCATCTGCTTGGATCGACGTCCACATACGTTGATCGTTGCAAAGTGACTTTCTGAGGCAGCGCCATGGTGTCTACACTTGTATCAGAGCTTGCATACGCCGGACTGGTGGGGAAGGGGCGCGCGAATGCTCCCCGTTACCCCGCCGCCAGGCCTCCTTGATCTTGAACGTCTGCACTTTCCTGCATGCTTTGATGATCTCCGACGTCGTGATTGTCTTGGGCCAACCGCCGAGTCACTTTCCTCACTCGTCTCAGGGTTTGACGATGCAGGGCGCTTACTTATAGACACATCGACGGATTCTCGCACATCGGCACTAGTTAGCTTCTCACGTGGCGTTTCTATACATCAGCATTACTGCTGGGGCTTTCCTTTTGTGTCAATACTGACTCATGTGCAGGTACTGCTCCTTCTCTCCGCTGTCTATCAGATCTACGGTGTTTGACGCTTGTTTAGAGTTCTCCGCTCCAGCACAGTCACTAGCTGCGTCCTTGTCAACAGCACAGGGCTCAGCGACGGCAGCATGTGGAAGGTCTCCCGTTGCATCGAGGACTTCCGTAGCGTCCATGATATGTTCTGGAAACGCATCTTCAGGTGGTCGCATGCGATGTCGTAATATTTATTGGCATACGCTCGCCACACATTCTTCAGCCGTGTGTCCAAACCGCCGACAATCTTCGCAGCGTGGTGTCCTGCAGTGTCGACGAATATGTCCTACTTTGTTGCAACGAGGCATAAAGGTGGCCTGCCGGGAAATCAGCACTAGGCTTGTAGACCACAAACTGAGAGCAGATGCGGGATGTCGGAGACACGGACTCCGTCACAAGTGCCAGTACAACGTCTCGGTTTAAGGGTCCTCATCTGTTCCATTTCTGACACCCTCCAAGTTTCCGCTGAAATCGACTTGATCTTTCGAAAGGCTGAAAGGCTTCGTGCACATAAATATCTTCCAGGCGTTCAGGGAGCCATAACAGCTTCATTTTAACTTCTGTGGGTTCAGGGTCTATAACGACGCATCTTCGTCTCGAACAAAGATTCACCACAGGTTACTATCTTCACTTTAGATAGCGCAGTCCTGCAAGTCACCATCCAGCATAGCTCGGCACACTCACTCATGAGGCGCACTCACTCACACTCACTCACACTCATTTGAATGTTGTGAGTGTGAACGTGAGTGAGCACTCATGAGTGTGAGTGGACGTGAGTGTGACGTGAGTGAGCGCTCATGAGTGTGAGTGGACGTGAGTGTGAACGTGAGTGAGCATTCATGAGTGTGAGTAGTCGTGAGTGTGAACGTGAGTGAGCGCTCATGAGTGTGAGTGTCGTGAGTGTGAACGTGAGTGAGTATTCATGAGTGTGAGTGGACGTGAGTGTGAACGTGAGTGAGCGCTCATGAGTGTGAGTGGACGTGAGTGGTGAACGTGAGTGAGCATTCATGAGTGTGAGTAGTCGTGAGTGTGAACGTGAGTGAGCGCTCATGAGTGTGAGGGCGTGAGTGTGAACGTGGTGAGTGAGCACTCATGAGTGTGAGTAGTCGTGAGTGTGAACGTGAGTGAGCGCTCATGAGTGTGAGTGGACGTGAGTGTGAACGTGAGTGTGAACGTGAGTGAGCACTCATGAGGGTGAGTAGGCGTGAGTGTGAACGTGAGTGAGTACTCATGAGTGCGAGTAGATGTGAGTATGAACGTGAGTGAGGGCTCATGAGTGTGAGTGGACGTGAGTGTGAACATGAGTGAGCACTCAGGAGGGTGAGTAGGCGTGAGAGTGAACGTGAGTGAGTACTCATGAGTGTGAGTAGATGTGAGTATGAACGTGAGTGAGTACTCATGAGTGTGAGTAGACGTGAGTGAGGTACTCATGAGTGTGAGTAGATGTGAGTATGAAACGTGAGTGAGTGCTCATGAGTGTGAGTGGACGTGAGGTGAGTACTCATGAGTGTGAGTAGGAATGACTATGAACGTGAGTGAGTGCTCATGAGTATCAGTAGTCGTGAGTTTTGAACGTGAGGGAGCACTCATGAGGGCACTATTAGTGTGAGTAAGTACACTCTAAGAAAAAACGCCAGGCCTGCGCTAAACCGCAGCACAGTCACAGCGAAAGCGGAAGAGCGGCGTTTCTAGAGCCCGTTAAGCTCTCTTGGGGCTACAATACAAGTACACTAGAAAGGTACCCACTACGCCATAAATCACAATTTTTGTGAAGTTTGGAAGCACCTACTAAGCCATTATTCGTCATTCTGCGGAGAAGCGAGGCATCAGCTACACGTCTGTAAGGCATTATGTGCACTTTGTTCACGCGACGACTGATGACGATGAAGAATTATGGCTCAGCCCTTTGTAATGGGTTGGAATCTTTAAACGGCCCACCAGTTATGTAATTTGCATTGGGTGACGCCCGGTCGCTATTTCCCTCTCCCGTCATGCTGTATAACATATGTTGACGTGGTAAGAGACGGGTGGGGGGGGGGGGGGGGGGAGCGAAGAACTTTGCTGAGACCCCGAGGAAATGGATCATACGCTTATGGGCTTCCTTGGCAACCATACAAGTGCCCTTGCGAGGAACCCACTACGCTATAAATCATTGTAATTTTACTGAGACCCAGAGGAAGTGTATCATGCGCTTATGGGCTTCCTTGGCAACCAATCCAAGTGCACTTGCGAGGAACCCACTACGCTATAAAAATTGTAATTTTTGAGAAGTAGGCCAGCAGGCACTCTGCCATTTTTTGTCATTCTACGGAGAGCGTTGGTACCTGCTAAACCCATGTAAGGCATTATGCGCACTTTGTTGATGCTGTGCCTGATGATGAAGAATTATGGCAGGGTCCTTTGTAATGGGTTGGAAGCATTCAACAACCTGCTCGTTGCGCAATTCGCATTGTGTGACGCCTGGTTACAGAATTCGCATTGTGCTACGCTTGATGCTTATTTTACTCTTCTACCACGCTATATTGCATATGCTAATGTGGTTCCTTCCCGACATGAAGCCTGTATAGGACCTTTTAGCAAAGCAGTTTCAAGCACCGGTATGGCTCAGAGGTTGAATCCTGGGCTCCCACGCAGAGGACCCAGGTTCGAACCTCGTTCCATCCTGGAATTTTTTCTTATTTAGTTTTTTTTCTTATTTCGAGCGATGCTGGTTACGGACACCGGCGGCGGCGGCGGCGGCGGCGGCGGCAGCGGCGGCGGCGGCGGCGGCGGCGGACAACTACGGCGCCAAAAACGGCCGGTGAAATGATCTCATAACAGCTTTCGCTGTAAAGAAGAGTCAAAAGAGGGTCACGGCCGCGTGACTCTCTTCGGGTATCCATTTGATCCCTTTTGGGAGGTAGATGAGGGAAAGAGAGCATTTGGGCTGGAGTTAAGGGGCTCTCCTAAAGCGCGTTTCGATTGGCTTCCGCGATGAAGGCGCCGTCGTATGCGCCATACGTATCGCGCGTTTGCCGTTCGGCGCCGTTCTGGCGCGGTGGCTCGCCTCCCTCGCCGACGGAGCCAGCCGGGCTGGCGCCGCGCCTCGGCCTTCTCTCTCAGTCTGCTCGGTGGCTCGTCTCTTGGAATGCGTTGTGCATTGTGTCGGTTGCGCGGGTTTGCGTCAGTTGCCTTTCGTGCAGTTTTGCGTTCGATCAAAAATGCGCATCTTCGGTGGCGTTGACGCCAGGCTCCGTGCTCGAAGTCACGCTAGGAGGGCGGATTCATGGAGCGGCGGACACGAACGACGTGCGCCCGTTAACGGTGAGTGTACTGCTTTCGTAGGTACTAATTATACAGCTTTAGCTGGGCGTCTGCAGCAGCTCTGCGGAAGTTATCTGCCAGCCATTTCCAACAGCAGCCTGCGTCCGCGGGGCTGTTGGGGATGCCGTTATGCGCGTTGCTGTACAAGCTCCCATAAAATGAGCGATGCAAACAATTATGAAGGGTCATTTTTTGCTGATCGCACATTGTGTCTGCACTGCTGAAGGTGCAAGATGTCGTTTGGAGATGCGCTTTAGTCTATTTCATAACAACATTTCTATCAACCTTGAATGTGCAGCGTGCTTCCGCACGTGGGAACGTGAAAAAAAAAAAGCCCGTCTACAGAACGCTTAGACGCACTATATATTATGGTTTTTCTTGGCTTAAAGACGCTAGTTTGAGGTGCAGATATAGTAGGATGCTTCCAGCACGTACGCGTTGGTCACTTAAGTTGGACACGCCTCGCCGGTGAGGTGAAAAAGCGAGAGACTTTCGACGGCGCGCGTTGTTGCGGTCGCCGCCGTGCACTTTCTTCCTTGGTTTCGGTTTGCTGTTTTCGTGGTTCGCCAACATCTGCGATGACGCTATAACAGAATCAAGTGAGTTTACGTGATTGTGGGAGTTATGTGCGCCAATTCTAGCATATGACATGTCTGATCTCGACGTAGACGGCGTCCGCGCGCGCTGCGTGTCGTTTGGGTGCTCGTACTCGAATGTGTTTGCTGAGTATTTAAGGATGGGTTATGTTTGTAAAACATGCGGTTAGTAACCGCTCACGGCCAGTGCCTCCTCTATAACTTTCAGTGCCTGGTAGAACACCCTCCCGCGGCCGTCGGCGCTTGCGTTTCCTCCGCTCGCCGCGACTGCGTGGTGGCGCTGTGCAAACAGGGTCGGGCGCTGAGCCGGTAGTGCCAGAGAATATCTACCACTGGTAGTGCTGGTGCGGGCGCGGCCTAGAGCGCTTGTTTGCTTTGCTCTGCCTTGACACGTGCGGTTGGGTTTAGCGAGTTGAATGCGATGGAAGATTTTTTTATCCTTTGTCGTGACCACGTAGCTTGCATGAATTGCGATGTCGTACTGCTGCGTGCCGCTGTGCAGTCGACGAAAAAAAGAAAGTGCCCGGACTGTATCCATCTGACCAGCTCCTTTTTGTCCTTGATACTTTGCGAGCTTTTGCAGACGGTGCGCTCAAAGGCAACCCACTTTGGCGAAGCCGTTCAGTACCTTGACAAGTACACAGTTCCAGCCCTCTGTGCATCAAGGCTCCTTAAATGCCAGAGTGATGGCAGCTATGACCACAGGGTGCGACACGTGAACCTCATATGTATTTACTTCCTCAAGCCAATCCTCTCGAACTATGCGTTTAAAGGGACACTAAAGAGAAACAATGAATCGGTTTAGATCGATAAATTGTGCTCCGAGAACTAATGTCGTTAACTTCGCCATCACTATAAGTTTATTAATAGAGGAGAAAATCGAGTTCAAAGTTTATTAGGATGATTCCACGTAAGATCGAACAATCGATGGCTGGTCGACCTCTCAAATTTATTTCAAAATTTTATATATTATTGCCTGATGAGTGGAAAGAAGAGATCCGCAATTTGTTTTGCCACCAAAAATTTTTTCGAAGCACAGGAAATCAATAATGACGAAGAGGTGGAGTAGAGCGCTCATCCGCTCTGCTGTTTTGGCCAACTTTCGTTATGAATTGCACAAAATATATTAAAGTTAGGTAGCTGAAATTTCTTTAACTAAATATATGCATGTTTTTTGCTTCTGGTCAGGTATTTTAGTTTTGATGTGTAGTGTAGATCTTTTTATAAAAAACCTCAAATAGTCCCAGGAGACGTTATTTTCTATTTACTTTGAAGGTCTTTATCTCGAAAAATCCTTGTAGGAGCGACAAAAATGCGCATCACGTTCTTCGCATCCTTATCTACCACACTGCCGAATCTTATATTTATATAACTTTTCAGTAAAGAGACATGATCGGGCTAAGTTAAAGAAACACCGGACAATGAAAACTTCTGACGACAATTAAAAAAAAAAACCCCATTTTTCATATTTCTTAAACTTTGTCCACTTATTGTCCTCCACATCAGCTTTCATAATCATTGAAAACATGTAGCATAATGTCGTTGCACTAATAGTTACGACCCCTCCAATGAGACCCTTGGGCAAGGATTGGCAATTCCGACTTCTTGCCCAGCAAGTGTATAAAATGCAGGCAGGATTGAATTGCTTTTTTATTAAAAGGCCAGCATGTACCGAAAAAGGTGTCGCCGGCACTGAAGACGTTAATTTTGAAATTATTTGGTCACTGCAGCAGCCACGAGCGCGGGGCTAGCGAGCAGGCGCGCGCGCACCCGAGATGCTCGTTGTAAGAGACGGCGCAGTGAGAGCTCGTTTCCGCGTCCTCAGACCGATTGAGTTCGAAACAGCAACATTTTCCCGGGTGACTTGAACGCACGTGCACTGGAGCTTCGCTATTCTATCCGCCCTCTGTTCGCATCGCAGCTAGGCGCTGATAACAAGGCAGAGATGGAAGCAAGGTGAGAACTCTATAAGGGAGCTATGAGCACTCGCTTCACGCACGCTGCTGCCAGAGAAACTGCGCTGCGCCAGTTGCGATCAGTGGAAAGCATTAACGTGGCGCTCCAGTGGCAAAGCAAAATATGGAATGTCAAAGGAAAGAAAAGCAAAACTATCGGTAACCGGACGCGCTTGCCTATTTTAGATGTCGGCAGCAGACGGCCTGAACTAGCCGCGCGTTCAGAGCTCTGTTCACACTTCATTCGGCGCGGATAGTTCTTGTGCTTTGTACTCTACTCCTCCTGTGCGTCTCATGGCGAGAAGGTATAGCTCGGAATGAGTGATGATGGCATATATTAATTGTTGACGACGAAAAATAAAGTTAGTTGAAAGTTTGCGCTCGTCCGAGTCTCCTGAGGCCGTGTTTTTATGTGTGTGCGCATCAGTATTCTTTCCTTGCAAGTATGAACCAACTCGCCCAGCAGCAAGTTTTATTGGGTGGAACGTAGACTGATATTGAATCGGGTTTTGTATAAGCTTGCTCCGCGGCCGAGTGCCAACAGCAACTGCGGGTTTTGCCAAGTCTTGTGTTTGTTGCGAGCGAGCTCAAGAGCTTAGCGGTCGAGTAGGCCTTGCTTCTACCGATCATTGTCAGCATCTCAAGATATCCTGAAGTCGAGAAAATCGGGAAACGAAACTAGCAGCCGCACCTGCGCAAGTGATGCGCGGGCAGCGAGCGAAAGACCGCGAAACCCTGTTTGGGTGGCGGCGCCTGGCGGTGACCGGTTGTACTCGCGCCGACGGTCGCGTCTTTGTTCTCCTCCCCATCCACCAGGCACTGAAAGTTATAGAGGAGGCACTGTCACGGCGTGCCCCTGACTGCCGGAGGATGTGCTTGGGTGTCGGAATATGCTGGCGCAATGTCGTGCTTATTCTGAAACCAAATTTTGAAGCGATTTCTCAGAAAAGAAGCGCTTTCATTCGTGCATAACCAGTGCCGACGCGACGGCGAGCCCCGGCGCCGCGCCAGGCAGCGTACGCGGACTGCGTGAACCGCGCCGAACGGCAGGCAGCCACGCGACCACACGATGTGTATGATGCATACGGCGGCGTCTTCGACACGCTAGCCGATCGAAACGCGCTGCAGAGTGACAAATGACTCTTGCAGAAAAGTTAAATATCATTTTCTGATTCTACCCTCCAAAAGGGGTCAAATGAATTACCGAAGATAGTCGGTTGCCGTGACCCCCTTTTGACCTTTTTTTTTTCTTGGAGTGTAGCACTGTTTCGACTATTAATTTTCCTGGGACCGGTGACGTGTGCAACACCACCACGAGCAACCTTTTTGCTAATACTAGAGAAAGTAAGAGTCCGCGGCGGTGGTGTAGCGGACGGTCCTCGGCTGCTGACCCGAAGGTCGCGAGTTCGACCCCGGCCGCGGGCGGTCGTATTTCGATGGAGGCGTGGTGGTAGATGCCCGTGTACTGTGCGATGTCAGTGCACGTTAAAGAACACCAGCTGGTCAAAATTTCCGGAGCCCTCCACTGCGGCACGCCTGATAATCATATCGTGGTTTTGGCGCGTTAAACCCAGATATTATTATCAGAGAAATTAAGTGAGCGCTCAGCAACAGTAAATGATTTCGCAAATTAACATAGTGGTGTTCCAGTTTCTACAGTCTACTAATTCTACTTGATCACTGGAGTTGGTAATACTGACGCGTTGTCGTTTCTTTATTATTTTTGTAGTTTGGGAGAATTAACTTAATGCTTGCCTTCGTGATTTACCTTCAAATTGCTGTTTCGTAAATCAGTGTGGTTAAGGTATTGTTCATCATTCCACGTCCATATTTTCTTCTTGTTCTAAAGCATCGTGTGATTTGTCAGGAAAAATCCTAATTTTTTTTTTTTTGATCCTGACTGTATCCATCTTGGCCTGTCTCTTGCCGGTTTACTTTACTTTTTTTTCTCTTCAGATTGAGCGCAATTTTCGGCATCACTAATCACTACATTTTACTTTGGCTATAGCAAAAATATCTCACGTTGATACTCCGCAAAGTGCGAAAACTAAAAGCCGGATATGACATCACAGGACAACCTGTATCTGTGCCAGTTCGTAGAAAATTGTCCCTGACATAGCGGCGGAACATGTTTATGCATGACCTGACATTTTGTACAAACTATTCCTACGCGCCCCCCGCTCTTACCTTCGTCATTGTGTCCTGGCCCTTGCGGGAATAAATTTCGTGACTGGCTCGTTAGCTGACGTGAGTTTTGAACCCCTGGCATAAGCAGTGAAGGTGGAGTTAGCAAATAAGCGCCCCATACATTTGCTGTTTGGTCAGTCGACGAAAATGAAAAGTTATACGCTAAAAGGTCGTTATTCGCTCCTCGTTAATTCGGAAAATCGGATAATTCGGACGTGTTCTCTGGTCGCGGCAAGCTTATGCATTGTTTAATGGTATCAAACTCTTGTCAATTCGGTCATATTTGCCCGCAACCCGGTTAATTCGGACGATCCTCGGAGCGCACCAAGCAATCCGAGGTTCGACTCGGAGTTCGACTCGGAGTTCGACTCACAGGAGGAAAAACTGCATTCGCGAACAACTCGAATGGCTGCGGTCCTTCATAAAGGCGTGGTCACCGTCCACGATCTAGCCATAATCGCGTTGTTGGCGACAAAGACTTCGACGGCTGTGGCCCACTTGCTTTGTCTTCGATTTTGCTCGGAGCACGCGAACTGCGTGGGTGATATTCGCAATGCCCATAGACGGTCGCGCCACCGAGCGGAATTCAGGAGCGTCCTCTCGAGGAGGGTTAGTAGACGACAAAATGGCGGCACTATGCAGTCGCTCCCTTGTTCGGCTGTGCTAGCCTCAGTGTTAACGCGTTGGCAAGAAAGGAACACTACGACTTTGCATGTTCCCTGCATCAGTGAACAAACCGGGCCCTCCGTGACACGAGACATCTGATTCGTTCTTGCGAGACGCGAAGTTTTCGTGAAAATACGTGGCAACTCGCGCTTTCAATGCTAGCCCACAGTGTACACATACTATCAGCTTCACGAGGCTTTCTGTAGCCACGTAGGTTAGTTAAATGTTATCGTCTGACATATTCAGTTGAAGCTCACCCTGTTTTACTTGCATATATAATTGGTCAGTGTTTCTTGTAGTGCATGAGTTCCATAACACTGTACGCTGGAGGGAGGTCGCGCGGGCTCGCGACGTGCTCATGTATAACTGAGCGATCTCAAGTTGGTGACACATTAAAATAGGGCCTCTATCCTTTGTCAGCAAAGCGCTGTTACGAATCGTGCGAGCGACGTTTCAATTATTCCAGGACGCGTCTGCTCGACGCCTTTCGTGGAGCGAACGCTTTCCATCCACGCCGTCCTTCGCCAGTGTGTTGGGTTTCATAGCCACCGCTGCGCCGCTTGTTTCTGTACGTTTGTTGATAGGTGGCAGCACACTGCAAGCGATTTGCTTGTTGAGCGGCCTGAGAGCAAAACGTTCTCCGCGCCCAGACGTCTCTAATTGTAAACGTGGTGACGCGGAGTGGTCGAAGTCGTTCGACGGAGGAAATTCTTCAGATTGCTTTCAGCAGTGATGTTGAAAGAAACCATCTTGACGACGAGGATTTTTCACTGGGCGTAGAAGACTGTGAAAGCACCGAGAGTGACAGCGACGATGAACCACAACTGCTAACTCACGAGGAGCGAGTTGCACTTCACGTCCCCTCGTGCGTTTATGTTCTTTTACGCTCGTAAGTCACTTTGATTGTATTTAATGTATAATATCCTTGAGCCAGATCAAAATAAAAGCATAGTTCCTCTTGTGCATTGCATGTATCACAATTATTGTGGACATTATGGAGCGCCGCATGCCGCCAACGCGCTCGAGCTCGACCAGCGAAGCGAAATGGTTAGAGCGATGGAACGTGCAGTCACGGCCACAATCCACGCCTCTCGGCGAACTTCTTCGACGTTGCGAAAAGCATACGTGTGCATTCTTTTCGATATTCATGTTTCTATCGTGCTGATCGAACCTGCAAACATGCAGAGTGAAGTACACACGGCTAGAGTCTCAGCATGGCTGTGACACAAGCGCTACTGAATGGCATGTTAAATTCTTGTGTTCCGTTGAAGACGTAACTCCGCGTTTCCGACTGCGCAAGTAATGACGACGGGGTATTACCACAGAACACTTTTATGTTTGCAAGCCATCATCACGCGCAGCAGCGATGGCGCTACTCGCTGGCGGTCTACTACTACGGTCCCTAGAATTCTAGGGACCGTACTACTACTGCGGCAAATCCGCCAGGCAGGCTCGGTACGTACTACCTCGGAGTGCCGTTCAGCTCATACGTCAATTCTAGTTCATACAGGTTTATGTAGCACGCACAGGATTTCGCAAAGCATCGTTATGCACGATAACGGAGCTGAAATATAACCTTTCACTTCGCAGAAAATAATTAGGTGGCGAGTACTTAGCACTTTCCATGGTTTGGGAAAGTATTTTAGTCTCATATCCATTTCAGCGCAGCTCATGACTTCATCCGGTGAAAGTGGCACGGTCCGTACGTCCGCACGTCCTATCTGTTCCTATGCTAACAAACGGGTTGACCCTCCTCCTGGCGCCATCTTGAAAAGCACGGCGTGCCACCTATAGTTCGTGGGCATTGCGAATATCTATGATCGCGTCCATAGCACCAGTGGCGACTGCGGGTCAAAGCTGCGACAAGCAGTAGTTTCGTTTTCGCCGCTCCGCTTCAGAACTCTGTAGCAGCCATTCATTATTGTGAATTAGCGAGTCAGGTTTATTCAGCAGCGGATGCTGTGCCGAGCAGTTTCGTTTCGGCTGTGGGCGCAGGCCGCGCACGCGCCTTCGGAACTGCGTGGTCGCTATGATCGTGTCTTAATTTAGCGACCGCACATCCGTTCACGGCGAATGCGGCACTCAGTAGCCTCGTTTTCACTTCGGGCAATGCACGCGCAATGTCACGCAACTCGAACATAGTGTAAGCTGTTGAATGTGAAGAGATTCAGCCGCAGTGCGCATGCTGGTATAAAATTCGGTTGCGACATTACGATGAACGAACGATCATTTGTCGATCATTTTTCCGGCGCAGAAGTTACCTTCACGTGCGCGTGGTGGCGGTGACGGTACGTATTAAGGGAGGGGGCAGATCACGTTTAGCGTTAAGACACGGCTGTCTTGAGCCGCGGTCACATTGTGAACGGAGTTGCGAATGAAGAACTGAATTGAAAAACGTTTATTAAAAAAGAAGAGGGGTTTGAGAAGCAGGTGGGTGGGGCCCCTAGTCCAGGGCTCCACTGGCCTCAGCAGCCCGCCGCGCCTGGTCCAGGAGAGCCACTTGGGCCTCCTTTTCCTCGCTGGCGAGCAGGGTCTCCCACTGCTCCGTCCTGAATTTTTGCGCCGGAATCTGAGGCGAGTTAATTTTTGGGGGCCTTAATTCACATTCCCACGTAATGTGAGAAAGAGTTGGCTGTCCTCCACGCCACGGGCAAGCACCCGCGTATGCGGTTGGGTGAATGGCATGTTTTAAACGCAGATGCGGGTATGTATTTGTCTGCAGGCGGCGCCACTCATGCGCTTCTTTAACACCTAGCCGAGAGTGGGGCGGGGAGTATCGCCGTCGTTGTCGACGCTGGTGTTCTAGGATATCCCGAGGAGTGTGGGGAGCCTGGAGAAGCAGACGGGTATCGGGCCGAGGGACAGTCGCTCGGTGAGTAATAGCTCGAGCTGCACCGTCCGCTCTATCGTTACCCGTTTCTGCTATATGTCCGGGGCACCATATGATGCAATGTTCCTGGCCTAGTGTTGCACCTAAGAGGCGGGCGACGCACGCAGGTACACGGCCGTTAGTGAAATAACGACACGCTATTTGCGAGTCCGTGAGGATGTAAGATCGCTGCCCCATAACGTCTTTGGTTTTGATAGCGAGAGCTACCGCCAGGGCTTCCGCCGTGTTCGCTGAGCTCGTCTTGGCTGAAGCGCAGGTGAATAAACCCGGGCTTCGTACCGAGCCAACAGCGGCCAGCGAAAAGCCATGCGTGCCGCAGCGGGCTGCGCCTGTGTAAATCGTGTCTGGGTCCGTTCCGAATTGTTTGTTGAGTTGCCTGGCTCTGGCGTTGCGACGCCCTCGGTGGTACAAAGGATTCATGTTTTTCGGTATAGGAGCAATATAGAGTTGCGCACGGATACAAGCGGAAAGGGGCACCAGATTCTCGTCACTGTATTGGGGCCGTACATGATATCCTAAGCCACGTAAGATTTCCCTACCCGAGGGCGTGAGGCTAAGTCTTTCTCGCTGCGAAATGAGGACTGCGGCCCTAAGCTCCTCGAAGGTATTGTAGATCCCCAAGGCAAGAAGCCGATCTGTGGATGTTCCGTTTGGTAGACCGAGGGCAGCCTTGTAGGCGGTACGAATGAGGGTATCCGCTTGTTCAATCTCAGCCTTACTGAGTTCTTGGTAGGGGAGACTGTACGTTAACCTACTAATGACAAAGGCATGGATTATGCGGAGCGTGTCCCCCTCTCCGAAACCTTTGCGATGGTGCGTGACTGTGGACCATGCGCGCGATTTGTTTGACAGTCGTGCGAAGAGTTTTAAGGGTGTGGTCAGCGTGCCTATTTTCCTGTACCCAAAGACCAAGTATACGTGTTCGCGGCATTTCTCGTATCGGATGGTCACCTACATTCAGTGCAAATGGTGGTTTACCTCGGTAACCCCTACCATGTACCCGAATGAATTCTGAATGAAGAAATTTGCGGCATTTGCATTGCTTTTATGCCAGATATGTACCCTGAATTTAGGTGGTCATCAAGAAAATGAGAATGCATTGATGTATTAGACACTTGTTTATTGTTTCCTTGATGCTTTCGATAATTCGGCATTCGGTTAATTCGAGCAAATTTTCCGCGGTCCCGACATCCATCCCCTGAGCAATGTAAGGGTAGGGGGGCCTTTGTCAGGGAGTTGCATCGGCCTTTAGCCCCTTTATCCCAGACGATGTCTGTCTGAATAAGGTTCAAATAAAAAAACTAATACATAGCACATCTCCCTTGAACCAGTGTTAACATCCGCGGTTTGTCCCTGAGACTATCCATTACAAACTTACAAATCTGCACGTTCGGATATAACGAGAATATATGAGAGATCATCATCTTAGATGCGAATGCATACAAAACTTTTGTCCAGTGTGACAGAGAGATGTGAATGAGACCCGGCGAGGTTGAGCAGGTATGAGTAAAGTCCCTAGATTTTTCTCTGTTCTTTCTTAAGTACCGACAACCATTGAAGCGTCGTCGACGAATCTCATTGGCTAACGCTCGTTTTCGGTAGCCATGTTCTTCCTAACGCTTTTCCAGCACCCGGTGAAAGGCGTCCCCCGTTCACTAATGACAGGGGGTTGACGGGAGGAGAAAGGCGCGTCGCGTTAGCATATTGTCCGCTGAAAGATGCGTGGCTAATGTACTTAGACGCACATGGCTTTGTAAATCTTCCAAGTTAGGAAGAAAATGGCGTCGGACGCCAGCTGCGCGTGAGAGAGGGCCGGGAAAGGTGGCAGTTGTTGGTACTTAAGTAAAAAGGAAAAATCTAGGGACTTTAGGTGTGAGTGGTAATGATCGAAGATGAGAGCTATTGGACGTGTAAACGCGAGAATCTGTGAACGGGAGTGTACTTCAATATGGACATCAGGGGCCGCATGTGAGTAGAACGGAAACGGAAAGTAGAACGGAAAGCTTGGCATGTTCTTTCATGAGTAGACTCATTTCAAAGGCGTGAGTGTGTGTATGAGTGAGTGACGAGGGATATGAGAAGGCATGAGTATGAAGGCAACATACGAGTGTAATAGGTGTGAGTATGAATGTGAGCGAGTACCCATGGGAGTGAGTAGACATGAGTGAACGTGAGTACAAATGGCTGTGAGTAGGTGTCAGTATGAACGTGAGCACCGGTGTGAGTAGGTGTGAGTCAGTACTTACCCGTGTGAATGGGTCAGTGAGTACCGATGGGTATGAGCAGGTATGAGTATAAACGTGAGCGAGTGCCCATAAGTGTGAGTACCCTTGAGTGTGAACGTGATTACTTATGAGCGTAAGTGGGCGTAAGTATGAACGTGAGTGAGTACCTATGAGTGTGAGATGGCGTGAGTGTGAACGTGAGTTAGTAGGAGTATATGTGAGTAAGAGCGTGAGTGAGTGCTATGAGTGTGTGTACGTGTGAGTGTGAACGTGAGTGAGTAGGTATGATAGTCAGTGCACGTGAGTATGAACGTGAGTGAGTACCAATGAGTGTGAGAGGCGTTACTGAAAGTGAGTGAACACTTATGAGTCTGAGCGGGCGTTAGTATGAACACGAGTGAGTACCAATGGTCGTGACGTGTGAGCATGAACGTGAGTGAGTGCCTATGAGTGTGAGGAAGCGTGAGTATGAACTTCACTGGGTGTGAGTGGGCGCGAGTATGGGTGTAAGTATGCCGATCAGTGGGTGTTGGTGGGCGTCAGTATGAACGTGAGTGAGCGCCTATGAGCAGGAGTAGGTGTGAGTATGAACGTGATTGAGTACGTATGACTGTGAGTAGGCGTGATTATGAACGTGAGTGAGTGCCTGTAAGTGTGAATATGAAGTTGAGTGAGTGTCTATGAGTGTAAGTAAGCGTGAGTATGAACGTGATTGAGTACGTATGACTGTGAGTAGGCGTGATTATGAACGTGAGTGAGTGCCTGTAAGTGTGAATATGAACTTGAGTGAGTGTCTATGAGTGTAAGTAAGCGTGAGTATGAACGTGAGTGAGTGCCTATGAGTGTGAGTAGGCGTGAGTATGAACGTGAGTGAGTGCCTATGAGTGTGAGTAGGCGTGAGTATGAACGTGAGTGAGTGCCTGTAAGTGTGAGTATGAATGTGAGTGAGTGCCTATGAGTGTGAGTAGGCGTGAATATGAACGTGAGTGAGTGCCTATGAATGCGAGTAGGCGTGAGTATGAACGTGAATGAGTGTCTATGAGTGTGAGTAGGCATGAGTATGAACGTGAATGAGTGCCTATGAGTGTGAGTAGGCGTGAGTATGAACGTGAGTGAGTGTCTATGAGTGTGAGTAGGTGTGAGTATGAACGTGAGTGAATGCCTATGAGTGTGAGTAGGTGTGAGTATGAACATGAGTGAATGCTTATGAGTGTGAGTAGGTGTGAGTATGAACGTGAGTGAGTGCCTATGAGTGTGAGTATGAAGGTGAGTGAGTGTCTATGAGTGTGAGTAGGCGTGAGTATGAACGTGAGCGAGTGCCTATGAATGTGAGTGGGCGTGAGTATGAACGTGAGTGAGAGCCTTTGAGTGTGAGTAGGCGTGAGTATGAACGCGAGTGAGTGCCTATATGTGTGAGTAAGTGTGAGTATGAACGTGAGTGAGTGTCTATGAGTGTGAGTAGGTGTGAGTATGAACGTGAGTGAATGCCTATGAGTGTGAGTAGGTGTGAGTATGAACATGAGTGAATGCTTATGAGTGTGAGTAGGTGTGAGTATGAACGTGAGTGAGTGCCTATGAGTGTGAGTATGAAGGTGAGTGAGTGTCTATGAGTGTGAGTAGGCGTGAGTATGAACGTGAGTGAGTGCCTATGAATGTGAGTGGGCGTGAGTATGAACGTGAGTGAGAGCCTTTGAGTGTGAGTAGGCGTGAGTATGAACGCGAGTGAGTGCCTATATGTGTGAGTAAGTGTGAGTATGAACGTGAGTGAGTGCCTATGAGCGTGAGTAGCCGTGAGTATGAACGTGAGTGAGTGCCTATGAGTGTGAGTGGGCGTGAGTATGAACGCGACTGAGTGCCTATATGTGTGAGTAGGTGTGAGTATGAACGTGAGTGAGTGCCTACGAGTGTGAGTAGCCGTGAGTATGAACGTGAGTGAGTGCCTATGAGTGTGAGTGGGCGTGAGTATGAACGCGACTGAGTGCCTATATGTGTGAGTAGGTGTGAGTATGAACGTGAGTGAGTGCCTACGAGTGTGAGTAGCCGTGAGTATGAACGTGAGTGAGTGCCTATGAGTGTGAGTAGGCATGAGTGTGAACGTGAGTGAGTGCGAAGGCTGAAGAAATTGGGGTGAGTGAGTGTGAGTGAGTATTCTCTTACAGTGCCGACCTATGCCATCCAGACATGTGACATTTGAAATTGCCCGATCGAGGTTATATCAGCAAGGTCTATGATATTCCGGAGGGCATCTCGAAAGTCCTGCGCTCGGTATGGGCGACCAGCAAGGTCTGCATGCAGGAAAACGGAGTCTGCGACGAGCTTACCAGTAGGAAGACGGGGCAGGACGATACGGTAGTCATTACTGCTGGTAGAAACCTGGGCAGTACCTCGGCTTGAAGCCGATTGATCCTTTGTAGCGGAGAACATCAAAAACACAACCGTTCCGAACGGCGTCTTCGTCTTTCTCCCGCCATGCAGATGCTTTTGAAACTGCTTTGCAAAAAGGTCCAATACAGGCTTCATGTCGGGAAGGAACCACATTAGCATATGCAGTATAGCGTGATAGAAGAGTAAAATAAGCACCAAGCGTCGCACAACGCGAATTCTGTAACAAGGCATCACACAATGCGTATTGCGCAACGAGTAGGTTGTTGAATGCTTCCAACCCATTACAAAGGGCTCTGCCATAATTCTTCATCGTCATCAGGCACAGCATCAACAAAGTGCGCATAATGTCTTACATGCGCTTAGCAGGTACGACGGCTCTCCGTAGAATGACGAAAAATGGCACAGTGCCTGCTGCCATACTTCTCAAAAATTACAATGATTTATAGCGCAGTGGGTTCCTCGCAAGTGCACTTGTATTGGTTGCCAAGGAAGCCCTTAAGCGCATGATCCATTTCCTCGGGGTCTCAGTAAGGTTCTCCGCCCCCCCCCCCCCTCCCCCCGTCTCTCTCCCACGTCAACGTATGTTATACAGCATGACGGGAGAGGGAAATAGCGATCGGATGTCACCCAATGCAAAAACATAACTGGTGGGCCGTTTAAAGCTTCCAACCCATTGCAAAGGGCTGAGCCATAATTCTTCATCGTCATCAGTTGTCGCGTCAACAAAGTGCACATAATGCCTTACAGACGTGTAGCTGGTCCTCGCTTCCCCGCAGAATGGCGAATAAGGGCTTAGTAGGTGCTTCCCAAGTTTACAAAAATTGTGATTTATGGCGTAGTGGGTACCTTTCTAGTGAATTTGTATTAGTAGCCCCAAGGGAGCTTAGAACGGGCTCTAGAAACGCCGCTCTTCCAGCTTTCGCTGTGACTGTGCTGCGGTTTCAGCGCAGGCCTGGCGTTTTTTACACTTCCTCCATGCCGGGTATCGGACAATCACACCGAGAATTGAATCTCCATGCCGGAAATCGGACTGCGAATCGAATAATCAATTATAGGAAAAGGGCGCGTATTAATACGCATGTGGCCGACGCACTTTCGCGGACCGCATTTCGTGTACACTGTCGGGTTTTTCGCGTACCGCCGCCACCGCCGCCACCAAAAGCTGTAACTCATAACTGGTTTCGCTTGAATAAATAAATACGACCGCATATCTGAACACACCGTTCCTGGGGCCCGCGAAACTGCACTTTCAAGGTATATAGCCGCTACATGCAGGGGGCCGCTCTCGGAGGGATATGACGATATACACTAAGCGGCTCTTTATATTCGTGGTGAAGATGAGCAGCATGAAGCACCTAAGTGCGGAAATACGGGAAAGAAAAGGGACTGAGGAAGCGAAAAAAAAAATAAACAAGGATCACGGCGCTGCTGGCGTTCGTCGTTCTTGGTTTACGTCCACCATTAACGCAAACCACTTCGCGCACACCGCTATTCTTTTTCAGAGCGCTTCGTATGCTGGTGAGGGACCGACTGAGCAGCTCGAGGCATCAGTTCGCTGTAGACCCCGGAAATGCAGGCATGGAGAGGTTTGCTTTGTTAACGAAAAAATTGGGCTATTTTATGGGAAATATTTATTGCATCCGAAGGTATATTCGGATATACGGTTCGACGTTTTTACTGCGTCATTATACGGTTGAGAGAATGGAGTTAGCAAAGCAGCTCACATGCGGAAGTAGCTCAGATCTACAGTCAGCGTCAAAAGTTTAAGGACCATGAGACGCAAATAAAAGCTGAATATTCCCGCTGCTTCGGCAGGCTGCCATGAAATTAGATTTCCGGCCAGTTATAGAATGCGTTAACATGTGCTGTGGATGCATGTTTACATTTTACATATTTACTGGATACATATTTACATTTTACATATTTTTTTATTTTCTTTATCTTGATATGGGTGATTGCTGTTGATTGTATTGTTATATTTTAAAGTGCGTGTTCCCTATATTATCTCTACTCCTTGAATTTTGCTTTTATGTTCAATAAAAAAAAGAAATGACTATTTTTATGTTCCACTGCGTCTGAGCAAATATACGGGTGGAGGGACCTTATAGTCTGGCAGAGAAAATCTGCATTCAGTCCCTTCAGGCGATGTTCTTCGGAACAAAATGAATTGCTGAGAAGTTTCGTTTGCTCAGACCTAGTGGTCTCTATGCACTTCACGCCAACTGTACACTCTAAGAAAAAAGTTTACCGGTTACTTTTTTTTTCATGATTCCTGCCT
>NW_023615485.1:0-23431 GCF_013339695.2 Rhipicephalus sanguineus
CTTCCAGGGGTTGTCCGCTCTGCGCAGGTTCTTCTCTCATTCTTTACACCTGTTCTCATCCTTCGGGACGCCAAACAACGACAGCTTCGACCCACCCTTCACGAACACGTAGCCTGTTTGGCACCCAGGGGCGTAGCAGTGGTTTTGCCGATATCGCGGCATGGCTAAGGCACTAAAGAACATACCGATTTCTTGCGCGGTGTGCACGGCTCACAGCTGACGGCAAAACTCGGCGCTACAACGTCCACAGCAATAACGCACCGCTCGACAACTGCTGCTGTGCAAGAGCTGGCCAGCACTTTCAGCCTCCACGCTCCCCCAAAGTTCTATTGATGGCGATGCGAGCGCCGCCGCCCGGGCGAAGAGAGAAGCACACACTGGCGACGTTTGTGGAGCCACCCCACCGCATACCCTCCGCCGGGGAGTAAGCCCACTGCCCTCTTCTAGTACACTGTATCCAAGCTAACTCCTCTCTCCACTTTCTTTTATTTCTTTCGGTGGCCGTGAGAGCGCGCCAGAGCGCGCGCTGTGCACTGTGCTGTAGCGCACCCGACAAGACCGGCTGGGCTCGTCGCTTTCGTCGCGTCTTCCTTGAACGTTGCAACCACAACGTTAATATTGTGTTAAGGCGGTGGCCACACGTCGGACGATGAGCCCTGATTTCGTTCAGCTGCCATCTCATCAACGGCAATGTTTCAGACGCCTCAGTTGTGTACTTTTGTCCGTTGGTTGCGGGACAAGATGGCCTCCTGCAAGACCGCGTTTTTCCAAGTCAGCTGTGTGCGTAGTTCTCGGCGTCGTAGAAGTTTGATGACGCGAGGACGTCAACTGGTGCTACATCGTGGGAACCGCTGAAGTGACTGCAAGCTTGACGATATTGTGCCAGAATATTCTAGCGTACTGTACGCGCACGATTGTGCTACACTTAAAATACCGCGCTTGGCCTCGAGCGTCAACCTGGTACGCCTGTGTGCAACAAGTGTGTTGTTATCGTTGTTGCGTCGGTTAATATTGAATTGCAATTGGAATACCGTTTTTGCAAAGGTAAGTGAAGCTGTAAGTAGTTGTCCTGCTATATGCTCGCTACTCCACGAACATTACTTCTATAATCGCATTTTATTTTGAGCTGCACGTACCAAAGGAGAATCTAGCATACGAGATACATTGCACGCGTGCGCATTTCCTATATAAATCTAAGTAATGCCACGCGTGCGCATTTCCTATATAAGTCTGAGTAATGCCATGCTCAATTTAAAGCGCATGTGTTAGAGGATTGTGGCTTCAATGGTGAAAGTGATTAGATATTCCGAAATATGTGATTGCAATGCAGTTAGAACTTTCTCATATGTTAACGCGGTCTGTGAACAAAAAAAAAACGCTGTGTGAATGTTCGTTGGTCATTTGCTAAAGTACTTTCACGCATTATTATGCAGCTGTGTGACGGCTGTTAAAACGTTCAGCAAGTTAGATTTTGGTTTTCTTGGCCTAGTTGAGTGCTACGAGTGTTGGGCGAAGATAAATCGCGTGTCTTTTGTGCGTTTCTTAAGCAGGCATACAGCCGTAATAGTCATTGTTGTACTGTTTGGGGTGTTCAATAAAACAAGAATGCTGTTTTGTACTGCAACAATTTTTATTTCATCTGTGTTAACAGATCACGCAAACAACTTGGACACATGCACGTAAGAAACGTACGCAGTACATCGCGCGCACGCATAAAAAAACGGGCCTGTCATTTTAAAACAAATAATATAGAACAATGGACGTAACAGACGGCATGGTTGTCTAGTGGAGCAGCGTCGGCAGTACAAATATCAAACCAGAATGAAACATGAATAGAAAAACGGAGAGTAACAGGCGCTTTACCCACGGCTTCTCTGAGCCGCGCATATCCACCTATCGCCACCGTCCGCCGTTGGTGGCGCCACCAGTACCACTGAAAGCAGCAGCGCACGAGGCGGATAGCCCAGGCCAGAAGAGCCGACGTCGCACGCGGTCGTATGTGCGCGAAACTCCGAGATGTCCCGCCGTCGGTGCGTCGTGAAGTTGTTCAAGTATGACGGGCCGTAGATGGCGAGGAACGACAAGCAGGAGCTCAGGGCCTTCAATGCTGACGTTGCGGCGGTAGAGGATGCCGTTATGCAACACGAACATACGGAATGCGGCGTCGGTGCTGCCAGACTGGATGGCATCGATGATGGTGCGCAATGACTCATCCCGACGTTGTTCGGTGCGCATGTCGCTCACGTCAGTAAAAGCCATTACGCAGCTGTCCGGATCATGCGCAGCGGGGTCAGGAGGATCCACCGGATGACGAGAAAGACAGTCTGCATCCTTGTGCAAACGTCCAGACTTGTAGGTGACTGTGAACGAAAATTCCTGGAGCCGCAAAGCCCAGCGACCAAGACGTCCGGTCGGGTCCTTCAGAGAAGTGAGCCAGCAGAGAGCGTGGTGGTCCGTAACGACGGAGAACATGCGGCCAAATAGGTATGGCCGGAACTTAGCGACAGCCCAGACTAAAGCCAAGCACTCTCTTTCGGTGATGGAATAATTTTTCTCGGGGGAAGAGAGCAGGCGACTGGCGTAAGCTATCACGCACTGTTGACTGTGCTGCCGTTGAGCGAGAACTGCTCCGATACCGTGCCCGCTGGCGTCGGTGCGAACTTCTGTTGGAGCAGATGGATCAAAGTGGGCAAGTACGGGGGGAGTGGTCAAGAAGCCAATGAGAGCGGTGAACGCTTGAGCCTGCTCAGGGCCCCACGAGAATGTGATGTCTTTCTTCAGCAGATCTGTTAGTGGCCGAGCAATGTCGGCGAAGTTCTTCACAAAACGACGAAAGTAAGAGCATAGGCCGATGAAGCTCCGCACGTCAGAAGTAGAGCGGGGCACAGGAAAGCTGCGAACAGCGCGGATCTTTTCAGGATCTGGTTGGACGCCGTCAGCGTTTACAAGATGACCCAGCACGGTAATCTCCCGGCGGCCAAACTGGCATTTCTTGGAATTCAGTTGAAGTCCGGCTGTTCTGAAGACTGCGAGAATTGTAGCGAGACGCGTCAGGTGGCTGTCGAAGGTGGAAGAAAAGACAATCACATCGTCAAGGTAACAAAGACAAGTAGACCACATGTAACCTCGCAACAGGGAGTCCATCATCTGTTCGAATGTCGCAGGAGCATTGCATAGGCCAAAGGGCATGACCTTGAACTGGTATAAGCCATCAGGTGTTACGAAGGCAGTCTTCTCGCGGTCCATTGCATCGACAGAAATCTGCCAGTAGCCGGACCGAAGATCAATAGACGAGAAGTATGTAGCTCCGTGCAGACAGTCCAACGCGTCATCGATGCGTGGTAGCTGGTATACGTCTTTGCGGGTGATCTTGTTTAAGTGGCGATAGTCAACGCAGAAGCGCCAGCTACCATCTTTTTTCTTTACAAGGACGACAGGGGAGGCCCAAGGAATGTCTGACGGTTCGATGACACCTTTGCTAAGCATTTTCTCGACTTCCGTTTGGATCACTCTGCGCTCAGTGTGGGAGACACGATAGGGGCGCCGACGAATAGGACTTGCGTCACCGGTGTTTATACGGTGCTGAACGACGGACGTCTGCCCTAGAGGTCTGTCGTCAAGATCAAAAATGTCACTGTACGACGCGAGGAGGCGACGGATGTCATTGGCCTGTGCAGGGTTGAGGTCCGGGGCAATCATCTTCGAGAAATCAGCCGGCAAAGAAGATGAGCTGTGAGTCGCAGTAGGCGCAAATAAATCAGTCTCGGCGCTGAGAGCTGCAATTTCAAATTCGTCAGCATCAGATATGTTGGCCAAGAACATGCCACGAGGAAGTACTTGAGGGCACAAGCTGAAATTTAGAAGTGGTAGCGAGGTACGGTTGTCGGTGACAGTGACGAGTGTATGCGGAACGGCAACGTTCCGGCTCAAAAGAATGTCAACGAGGGGATAGAGGACATATTCACCGTCGGGAACCTGCGGCTCTGCTGTCAGAACGACGTAGGTGGCTGCCTGAGGTGAGAGACGCACGTCTTGAAGAGAGCACACTCGCGGCGGGGTAGTGTTGGAAGCAGCGACGAGCTGAGGCAGTTCTAGCTGAAGGACGCCGGTAGCGCAATCGATGAGAGCAGAGTGATTTGACAAAAAGTCCAGTCCAAGGATAACGTCGTAAGGGCAGCGGTCAATCACGGCGAAGATGACTGAAGTAGGTTGGTCGACTATACTTAAGCGGGCAGTACACATACCAAGAACGATTGGCGTGCCGCCATCGGCCACACGGAGCACTTGTGTAGCTGCTGGTGTGAGGACTTTCTTTAAACGTGTGCGTAGCCGTGAACTCATTACAGATGGGTTCGCTCCCGTGTCGACAAGTGCTTGAACAGGTACGCCGTCTACTTTAACGTCGATGACACTTCGTCTGGTGGGTACAGAGAGAGGATTTGCTGCCGTAGTCGTCAATGCAGCGCCACCTCCGGGGGCTGCATTTCTTAGTTTTCCGAAATGGTGCGGCCGAAAGCCACGGGGGACAATAGGCGTCGTGGCTGTGGCGAACGGGACGATGGGCGACGTGTTTGCGGCGAACGAGATTGGTGTCCACGTGGCGAAGGCGAGCGGCTGTACCAAGTGTTCCTAGCGGCATTGTCAGCGGCGTTGGACTCGGGAGCGGGTGAAAAATGGTGGGCATTACTGTCAAAACGGGTCATATTGGTCGTTGCACGAGGGGCCGAGGACCATGTGCTGCGGCAGTAGCGGGCAATATGTCCAGCGCGGTGGCAGGTGAAACATATTGGGCGGTCATCTGCAGTTCGCCACTCAGCCGGGTTGCGAGAACGTGGAGAGAATCGTCGGTTTGAGGAGGACGTGGCAGAAAGGCGTTCGCATACTCTGGGCGTGGCGACAGAACACACAGAATGCACTCCGATATTTTCCAGCTCCTGACGAACGATGGCTTGAACGAGAGGAACGGTAACAGGGGTGACATCGGTGCTGCGCGAATAGAATGCTGAGGGCGCCATCGCTTCCAGTTCACGACGAACAATTCGTGTCAGGTCTTCCGGCGGCGAAGGATGTTGCGGTGTTGACTGCTCTTCACACGTCGACGTGGCAGCGGTGTTTGGAAGTCTGGCGAACGGTTGCAGAATGCGGCGGCTTTTTGCTTGCTCGAACTGACGACACTCTTTGATGATCGCATCCACGGTCGAACAGCCCTTGCACATCAGGAGGTTGAATGCATCGTCGGCGATCCCCTTCAGCACATGCCCGACCTTTTCACTTTCCGTCATGTCACTGTCGGCCTTTCGGCAGAGAGCGAGCACGTCCTGAATATAGGAGAGGTACGATTCCGTGGAGGATTGAGCACGGCAGGCCAGTTCCTTTTTGGCGGCGATCTTACGGCCGGCGGGTTTGCCAAATACCTCTCGCAACTTTTCTTTGCATTGGTCCCAGCTAGTGAGTTCTTCGTTGTTTTCGTACCACACCTTCGCAGTGCCCCTCAAGTAAAATAACACGTTGGCCAGCTGAAGTGTGGGATCCCATCTGTTCGGTACACTCACGCGTTCAAACATGGCCAACCAGTCTTCAACGTCGACGCCATCGGTCCCACAGAACGTACCGGGATCCTTAGGTGGTACAAAAACAAGTGGTGGTGATGGCGACGTTGATGGAGACAGCGACGTTGATGCAGGAGGCTCAACGTTAGCCATGGTTGGGAGGGCGATGCGACGTCCGCTGCGGAGCTCCGTTGCCTGCTGAAGTACCCAGCACGTCCACCAATATGATACGGGGTTGTATGAGTATATAAAATATGTATTTACAGAAAGGAATCAGTAAAAGAGTCAAGATGGCTGACCGCCACACTCGCGCGCCAGTCAGGCTCTTCAGCCCTTCGTCTTCCTTCACTTCCTCTCCGTAACAATATCTACCACTCTCCCGGTCGGCAGGGTGGTGTGGCCTTCTGGGAGCGGTAAAGCAAAGTAATTCGTCATTACTGTCGCCTCCGCGATTAACACGTGCAACGCGTTACACGTCTGCCCATTCGACGCGTTTTAAAGACGATAGTCTTTCTTGGGGAACTTAAACGCAGAAATTTTGGTCTGTCTTTCTGTCTGTCCTTCTGTCTGTCTTTCTGTTTGTCGGCACGTCCCTCGATTCAGCCACTCGGCCAAAGTTTAACCACTTGCCCAAGGGCCAGCCATCGTGAACGGCTGACTAGGTTCATACTTGTGTACATTGTTGATCAAAAAGCAAACATTACGCATATATGAGGCGCAACATCACTAGGTAAGTATTAGGCGGTGTGTTCCTTTAACAGAAAATACATAGATACGCAATTTTAAAGACCTTGATGGTATGCGTTTAACGTTGAGTCAGTAACGCGTTTATTAAAAGATTGCCACAACTGATGCGATCAGCGGTCCAAGCCGAGCAAGCGCGAGCGCCAACAACAACCGTCTTCGTCTTCTTCTTTCGCAGGCGTTCTTGTCTGCGCCCTACCATGTTACAAATCACTCCCCCGCGGAAAAGGAGCCATCCTGGCGACCTAAGGAACAGGTACAACTGGTGGGTCATAATGCGGCTTCAGTCGATCGACGTGAACAGTCTCGCGGCCGCGACGACGGCGGTCCGTAGATGATTGAACAGGCTCAATCGATGATTGAACAGGCTCAATCATATAGTTAACTGGGGATGCTTGACGTAGGACGCGGTAGGGGCCTTCGTACTTAGGCAGTAGTTTTGTGGAAAGGCCAGGAGCGGAGGAGGGAACGCGAAGCCACACCAACGTTCCAGGCGAATACGACTGAGGAGGCAGGTTTTCGTCGTGACGGTCCTTCTGGCCCTACTCGCCCTACAATGTTACAACCCTAGTTTCTTAAGGTGCGCTGAAAATGCGACTGCGCTGAAACTTGTCTTCCTCCGTGCCCTCTGCACAAGCTCATGTTGTGTTTCGGTTTCGGTTCAGTATTGCATTGTACGAATGACAGCGGGCGCCGCTCTAGCATTCCTGTTTTACCCAGGCGACGTGTAAGTAAGAGAGTTTGTGGAGAGTACTCGTTGAGTGCGGACGTTTCTTCTCCTTCGGCGCATCGCGCCAAACAGCGTGTTCGGGCTGGCCGGCGTCCCCACCGGTCGCGTTGGTCACCGCCGGTCTTCGCCTGCCGCTGCGCCGGGACTACCAGCCCGCAACACAGCACTCGTGTTTCCCGACGTATTGCCAGATGGCGTCCATATCTCACGCAGCGCCTCTTCTATCGTCTTTAGACGACATTTGCAGCAAAGCACGCAGATACGCGGCCAATTTTTAATAGAAGTTCAATTTTGCCTTAACACACCGCGAGGTGGCGGTCTTAGCTCAAGCGTCGCAGAGCCGTCGATGGGAAGAGTCTGGCGAATGGGCGGGGCAGTGACGTCGCGGCGCGGTGATGACGCTGTTCACGTCACCGCCACGCCTCCGCTCCGGCGGCGTCCGCCATATATAGTCTTTCCGCGCGACGGGCACACGGCTGATGCTATGTACGCGCTGTTCATTCGTGAAATCTAGCGCTACTAAACAAATTGCGAAAGCGAAACTGTGCAAGAACATTGTTATACGAATTTAATGAAGAATATGGAGTGAATTAGACGTGTCTAAATCATCGTGAAACTGAGTTATGCACGCCGATTCGAGTCCACGACGTGATACGCGCTGTGCTTTTTGGTCGCAGCTCTTAGACGTCTGTTCCTGCGTTGTTCGGCATCACCGTTGGCGTAGTCGGCGTAACCGATAGAGCGAACGATGACGAAAGACAGCGAACGTGGATTCTGTCGATATCACGAGCCACTGGCCTCTAACATCGCTTTCTTCCTCCGTCATGCGTGCTCGCCCTTCGGTCGGAGCTCGTGCGCATGTAGAGCTGGTGGGTGCGCTGCTACTGTCTCGCTTGTCGTGACGGGGATGTCGATGACGCCTGTAATGCACAGAGTGGCGTGCGTAGCACTCGAGTACTGGCAGTTTCTGTGGCAATATGTAACGAATGTTCCAATGCGGATAGCCAGAAATTCAAACACAGTTCGCGTTGCCTCAGCACAAAGCTGCGCTCAGAATTCTCATGAGGGAGTATCGTGATCATCGGTGACTTTTCGAGCTATGAAGACCTGTGGGTTTGCGTTTATCTTGGTTTTTTTTAAATGCGAAGCATTTCTTAGCGAACTTCTACGACTTTGAGCGTATCTATGTGTCTATCTACCTATCTAGCCGCCTACAAATTTGTGCTCTCCTGGCCGTTTCGTTCATGGGGTGTATACCAAAATTGGTATGGCATAATGTGACTGTATGACAAACATAAATGACCGGTCTTAACATGAAAATCATTACATGCATGTCATGTACAGCATGATTTACATGCCACAGTCTTGGTGCTGTTGCGGCCGTTTCGTTAATTTGATATATACCAAAATTGGTATGGCTTGACGAGAGTGTATGGCGAACATAAATAACGGGAGTTATTATGAAAATCATGATACGCATGTCATGTACAGCACGACTTACGTGCCACGCTCATGGTGCGCTGGCGGACGTTTCGCTAGCTTGATATACACCAAAATTGGTATTGCGCGACATGACTGTGTGACTAACATAAATAACGGGAGTTAATACGAAAATCATGACACACGTGTCATGTATGACTTACTTGCTACGCTCATGGTGCGCTGGCGGCCGTTGCGCTAGCTTGATATAGACCGAAATTGGTAGTGCGCGACATGACTGTGTGACGAACATAAATAACGGGAGTTAATGTGAAAATCATGACACGCGTGTCATTTACAGCACGACTTACGTGCCACGCTCATGGTGCGATGGTGGCCGTTCCGTGAGATTGATATACACCAAAATCGGTATTGCGTGATGTGACTCTGTGACGAGCATATATATAAGGTGTGATTTTCGGAACATGTGACGAGACAAGTGTTACGTGAGAATCATTGCATACCACGCCGGAAAAGTCTGTGCACGTGTTCTGGCACCAAAGCAGAATATAAAGAAGAGGACGGATTGCGTGCCGCTTCCAGATGGTGACAATTTTTATTCGCCACTAACGGGGATTCTCCAAGCTTAAACAGCTCTGCTTTTAAAAGAAACAGATACCAGCGCACGTAATTGTATTAAGGCCACAAAAGCGCAAAAGCGGGCGTACACAAACGGCTTGGGGATCTCGAGCCCTAAAATTCCCTCTTAGAGAATTTTAGTGCCGGGACCCCAAAGTGCCTTGCGTACGTAAGCCCCTTACGTTCCTCTTTATAGTCCATGGGTGCGGCTGAGAGTACAAGGGAACGTAAGAGGGTGAATAAGGAAGCGGCTTGGAGTCCCCGGCACTAAAACTCTAATAAGAGAGAAAAAAAAACTCACAGGGTCCCTTATGCATTCGCCTAAGACCACTCGGTGGCGAAAGCCGCCTTCCTTTTCTTCAGTTGATGTATTGTTCCCCAGCCCCCTCCCCCCCCCCTCGAAAGCTTTGTGACCTAACATGGTTTTGCACTGCCTCCAAGATCGGAGGCACTGCAATCTTTCTACACCACATCTGGTCATGTGCTGACGTCATCGCGTGAAGTCACGTTATTCGACGTCATGATGACGTCACAATCTTTGGTCGTATGGTCACGTCATTACGTGATGATTTTTGACATCCCTCGTGTTGACGCCGCCGACGCGGGGCGCCGACGCCGCAGACGCCGGCGGTCAATTTTCGCGTTTGCTGAGGCATCTAAGGTTTTCGTCAGAGCAGGTGCAGGGCCCCCAGTAGGCGCGTGTTAAATGAAAACAATACCTCGTTCGGCTAGTCTTAAAGCGGACATCCTGTTGGTTTACTTTACAAAATCATTTTTCTGCTCAACATCATCGCGCTCTATACTTCCTAATCACGAAATTTGATCGAGCACACAAGGGCCCCTTGCTATAGTGGAAGAGCTTCCTGCACGAGCACAGACATCGTGCACTATAAGTACATGACTAAAAAGCGCAAGGCACATTCGCTTAGCACAGAGGCGCAGAATAATTTACATGCGCGAATTAAACGTGAAACTGCTAGCATGTACACAAGTGGCAACACAGCGGTAAATGACACCATAGGCTGACAGCCACAGAAACACAGACTACATAACGTACAACACATGCCAGGTAACCGCCGCAGCTGACGCGCGACGGCACTAACCTGCGATATCGAAATAAATCTTCCTCTCACAACATCACGGTAACATTCCAAGCTCGTGCTCAGAACGCGCGATAAATTACGTAAAGGCAACAGATCACGCTTGAGACTTATAGCGTGATCGCTCCAAAATTTCAATCTGCCCAAGCGATCGAAACCATAAAACCCTTTATTTCAGCGTGACAAAATTTTTTTTAAAGTATGTGCGCCTGAAAGGGCCTCATTGCACAACAAATAATAACTTGGTGTTAATGGAACGCTGTTTATAATACCAGCAATATTCAAGCTAAATACTCAAGTACGTATCTCGCATAGCACGGAGCAGTCGTTCGGGGTCCATTTGCTGCGTCTGATGTTGCTGATCCAAAGGCGTCGTCGCTTCTTTTCCTTCGGAAGCATAAAAGGCGGACGCCCTGCGCGCTGCTGTTTGAACAGCCAACCACGCAACAGCAGCCCACCGCACGCAACAAATTGACGCTTGAATGCGAGGAGCAGTCGCCATGAATACGCGCGGATTCGCACAAGAGCTTCGTAACCTACGCGCGCTCCTCAGCGATCGTTTAAGTGCGGCGCGCGTCTCGCCGTCGCGGCAGCGCCGGACTGCGCGCCGCGCTGTCGCCCGCCGCCGCCGGCGAGGAGAGATGGTTTACGTCACGAGAAGAGGGCGGCGCTGAGGCGGAGCTCGGAGAGCGGCGAGATGAAACAATCGCCAAACTCTCCCGAAGGGTATATATGGCTCTGAAGCGTCGTAAAAGCGTCGGCCTCCCTCATAGCATCACGCTAATCCAAACCAAAAATAGCTCTGCGACGCGCGCCTGCCTCACCTGGCTGTTACACTGGTTACACTGCGTTCCCCGCGCGCTCGCCCCGAGAAAAATCGCGGCCGGGGGGCGGCACGACGCGCTTTGCGTTTCCCTCTAGTCCGGCCGTGGTTCAATCACATTTTAACATGCCGCGAGATGGCGACCAAGTTCTGTGTTCAATAATGATATCGCACCTCGTTCTCTGAAGGTTTTGTGTAATCATTTAAAGGGCCCCTCACCAGGCCACATAGCAAATTTTAGTTAGACGCTGGAAGTTGTTGTGTGCCGAATGAAGAGCAGCATGCCGCAAGAATTTTTCAGATCGGTTCATTACGAGCTGAGAAAAACAATATTTGCAGGCGCGCGAAACCACGATGCGAGGAGGCGGCGATTCAAACCCTTGCCACTCGCCCGTGTAGCCTTAGCAAGCCAAATCCCTTCCCTGCCCTTTTCACTTGACACATACGCATGAACACGTCATGCGCATGCATGGATCACGTCGCCTGACGTGCCCGAGCCAGCCCGAGCACGCGAGCGGCGTCGCACGGCGCTACCTTTTTTTTTTTTATGTAGCGGCCGTGGGCGTTTGGTCCGCGTTCTCTGTGGTGCACTGCCTGTTTCAGCGGGACGGGCATGAAGTTGAGACATTTTGTACGGGCACGAGAGTGGCGGTACCATGAGCCAGTGCCGCATTAACGTTTACCTTGGACGCGACAGAATAAATGAGCATAATGAGGTGCTCGAACGCGCCATAACATTATTTTCGTTTCCAGGGCTGGCGTCTGCTCGATGCCTAACCCGCGGGACACAAAGCGCATGGGAAAGGGGAGGCACATTAGCTCCGCATCTCGCTTCAATTCACGAAAAAAAAAAGTAAAAAAAGACGCACACATTCCCTTTGTGGTGTCTCATTATTTCTATCAGTTTTATGAATCTATTCAAGCAACAAATACCAAACTACACATGTCGGTGTCAAATAATTATCGCAGTGTCACGTGCTACTGTTGGCCACGTCAGAGCACAGTCGTCCTACGTAGAGGAGCGACGTCACAGCACTACCATACGTAGGCCATTTCTCATGTACGTCATCCCCTCATTCTCTAAAGCGCGCGACCGCGAGAGGAAGGGCAAGCAGCGTTCACCTTGAATTTGACCCATTTCAGCGGCGCGTAGCGTTGCAAATTTTGGCAGGCGTGATCGTGAACGCCAGTGTATGCATTGCGCTCGGTTAGTCATCAAAACTGTCGAACCTGGGGAGGGGCCCTTAACATGGAGGTTAGTCGTCGGGATGGAGATGTACCACCAATCATCAAAGTGGGGGCATCCACGTTAAACGGTGCTATAGCTGCCAGACATCAATATACATTGCGGAAACTCTCTTATATTAATGTACAGTAAACATTCAGTTACTTCTGTAAGGGCACGCTTTGCTTTCGTGTTATTCCGATTCCTATGACGGAGGGATCAACCATCTTTTTCTTTTTTAAAGACGACAGTCTTTTTTGGGGAACTTAAACGCAGAAATTTTGATCTAGCTGTCTGTTTGCCCGTCTGTCTTTCTGTTTGTCTGTCTGTCAACCGATTCAGCCGCCCGGCCAAAGTTGCACCACTTGCCGAAGGGCCAGCCATCTTGTACTGCTTAATAGGTTCATACTTCTGTACATTGTCGATCAAAAAGCAAACATTTCGCATATCTGAGGCGCAACATCACTAGGTAAGTATTAGGTGGTGTGTTCCTCTAATAGAAAATACATAGATACGTAATTCTAAAGACCCTAGTTTCTTAAGCTGCGCTGAAAATGCGGCGCAATGCACGCCTCTGCCACAGAGAGAGGAAAGAACCTCCTCAGTACCCTCGGCGCGCCCGCCATCTCGGAGGCCATGTGCACCAACTCATGTTTCCCGATGTATTGCCAGATGGCGCCCATATCTCACGCAGTGCTAGTTTCTTAAGCTGCGCTGAAAATGCGGCGCAATGCACGCCTCTGCCACAGAGAAAGGAAAGAACCTCCTCCGTGCCCTCTGCGCGCCCGCCATCTCGGAGGCCATGTGCACAAACTCATGTTTCCCGATGTATTGCCAGATGGCGCTTTTGCTCCTGTCCACAAGTATACAAAACCAAGGAGCGTCATCTGCCCTGCCACCTTTCCCTTTAGCCACAAATGTTCCCTGCACTCCTGCTACAGTGGCTAGAATACTGTACTCCTGCTTGACCCTTTGCCAACCTGCACCCTTATGAATAAATGCCCCGTAAATAATGGGGGAAAAAATAAGGTCATTCTGCCTTAAGAGGCAGAGAGATAGACCGTGAATTTATAATTTTTTTGGTATAATAACATAGATTTAATCAATGTAGATAAGGTATCAGGCCAGCATGAAACAAGGAAGCTTTTCCTTTTTTCTTCGAGCATGGTGGTAGACATGTCACCGCCCCGTTATAAAGGGGACGCTCATAGCATCCATCCAGAGGCCTGAGGACAACAGTTTAGACAAGGACGATTTCAAAGGGGCACCAATATTCAAGACGCGTAGAGTCCGTGGGAGAAGAAATCGACGTAAGCACGACGGCCAAACTAATTCAGGCATAGGGTATATAAACATGCAGGGTGGCAGGAATAGGTTGAAGTGGGGAGAGATAGAAGAGCAGCTGAGGCAGGAGGAACTGATGGTATATGGGCTTGTAGAGACGCATCTTAGGGACGTGGAGCAACCACCTTGCAATCCGGACTACGCATGGGAATATTGAAATAGAACAGAAGGCAGCAGAAAGGGGGGGTGGAATCGGGGCATTTATTCATAAGGGTGCAGGTTGGCAAAGGGTCAAGCAGGAGTGCAGGGAAGATTTGTGGCTAAAGGGAAAGGTGGCAGGGCAGATGACGCTCCTTGGTTTTGTATACTTGTGGACAGAAGCAAAAGCCAGAGAGGAAAACCAAGAAATTGAAAGAAACTCAAAAGAAAGAAACTCAACAGGCAAAACGCTGATGGATATGTGTGAAAGACATGGTTTAATCATTTGCAACAGTGCTGAGAAGTGTGAAGGGCAGATAACATGGGAGGTATGAGGGCTACAGTCAACGATAGATTACGCACTGATGTCACACAATGTATGATAGGCTAAGGGTAATGAACATAGATGAATATGGCTCCAGAAGCCTAGGTAGTGATCACAAGCGTATCAAGCTGAGTTTTGGAAGAGAAAAGAAGAAAATAGGAAGGGGGCAAGATGAGCAACACAGGGGAACTTTTATTCAGAAAGGCAAATAGAAATAGCAACTAAACAAATTGAGAAAGTAATCACCGAGGATACTAAAACAGCGTGGACGTACACAAAACTAACTAGACTGTTTGAGCTAGAGCTTACTAAAGTACGAGCCAAGTCGACCGGGAAAAAGAGACAAACCCAAGAGCTGGTGGGACGAGGAAGTTAAGAGGGCCATAGCAAAACGCCAGGAAGCCTCCAAGGAACACAGACACGCTAAGCAGAGGGGTGAACCGGAAGACGATGTCGAAAGAAAATGGGATAACTTCTTAAGCTGTAGAAGGGAAGCATCCCATCTCATCAATGAAAAGATTAGAAGAAAGGGGGACCAGTGGTTGGCAGAAGTAAACAAGAAGGATAGAAAGGCAGCTGCAAAGTTCTGGAACAATCTCAAATCCCTCAGTAACAAGACAAGCCTAGAGCAGAGGTTTATAACTACAGCTCAAGATGTCAGGCTAGAAGGGGATGAGGCAATGGAATATATAAGAACAATGATGACAGAAAAATTAAAAAAAACCAAGGAAGCGCCACATCCACCCTAACAGACAAGGATAGAGCAAGTAGCGCAGTGGCTCCACTTGGACAACGAGAGTGGGAGAGGGCAGAGAAGAGAGTTCCTAATAGCACATCAACAGGCACTGGCGGCATCCCAATCATGCTCATAAAGAAATTGGGTCCGAAGTCTAAGCAAACATTTAGAGAGGCAGCGAGCAAAACAATAGTGGGTGGTGAAGTCCCCGATGGGTGGAAACTAAGCAGGATGAGCATGATCTATAAAGGAAAGGGGGACAAAGCAGACATAAACAACTACCGCCCTCTAACAGCCCAGTTGAAAAAACAATTGGAACCATTTGGAAATATCAATGGGTCCAAATGTAATAGTGATTCCAATTGGGCCAAAATAGTATCCCAACAGGACCATTTGGAATTTCCAATTGGTTCAAGAGGATACGCTCACTTCCAGTTGGGCCGAGTGGGATCTCTAACTGGACCATTTGGAACAAATGAAACTACCAAATGGTTCAAATGGTAGCTCACTTGAGCCATTTGGAAGCTCACAATTGGAAGCTCACTTCCAATTGGGCCAAATGGAATTCCCGATAGGGCCATTTGGATCAATTGGAATTGCCAAATGGAAACACTCGTTTTCAGTTGGGCCAGGCGGTTCCATTGGAAATTTACGTCCACAATTCGATCAAGGAATTTGAGTTATCAAGTGCTTCGACTTCGTTTACTTGCGAAGTGTTGAAATAAGCGCTTATTTTATATAGACTTGTTATGCCAAGCACCAATTGGTGGCATTAATTTAAATGGTGTGAAGAAAAGATGCAAATTTTACAGTGGTGATATAAAGTACCCTGCATGATCGTATTGCAAAAAAATATTTCTTCCTTTATTCGACGTTTCCCGTAGATATGCGCACGACCGACACGAAATCTACTAGCCGTTTGGTCATACTGAGCCGTTGCGCAAATAGCTAATGTTTAAAGCATAGCGGTTAATTCCCTACGAGAAGTGGAATTTTTTTTATCAACATTCGTCCTATCTGCCACGATCGCAGCACAGTGAACTTTGCGCCGCCGCGACTACAGTGGCTAGAATGGGGAAGTGTGATGAGCGCGCCCGCTCGGTCGTGCCGTTTTGCAGGGAACAAGGTAGATGGCGCTGCGGCCCGTATTCACGTCGCGCGCTTGAAGCAGAAGCGTTGCCAAGGTCGTGTATCGTATTCCACTTAGCGTTTTTTTTTTCGCTAGTGTGGCTACACACTTTGCATGTTGCAGCTCATTGATATGTAATGCTACGATGACCTGAACAGATGGCTGAAGCTTGCACGGATGCGGAATGCCCTCAGCTAAACGCGATCAACAGGATGTGGATTCTTGCGATTGCAATAGTTTAGTTCGCCCTTAAATTTATAAACAACTCTTAATGAAAAAAACAGTGTGGGCACTTCATTGTATTATTGTTTATTGTAATACACTTTATTGTATACTTGTCCAAACACAACAGAAAAACACACAGATGCAGTTGCACAGGTTAGAAAGCAGTCATGTGGCCTGAATGTTTATGTCAGACGGCTAAGCTTCAGATGTTTTGTTTTTTTCTCTCACTCAGCGACTTCGTGTGAAAGTGGAGGCGCGTTATGAAAAAAATCTTTATCATCTGCTTGGTTAGGCTCTTGCCTAACCAACCAGATGATAAAGCAGCTGAGGGCTCTTCATTCGCATTATCATGCATTCAACTAACCAATCCGGGTTGTACTTCATTCCCTTTGCCGACTTACGTCGTGCACCCTGAAAACACTGAATGATGACAAGCTTGGGTGTGAGATCTTTTAGACGGCTTTCAAGGACGTTTCCTTCGAGCTCCTCACTTTGCTGTTTCAGTTTCTGCATAGTGTCTTTTATACCGCGAAAGCTTGGCCCTTAATCTTTTAATAGCTTGTGTTTGTGCCCTCCTCTTTAATGATATACGAACAGCTCGAGTCAGGCTGCGTTGTTTCCGCGCAGATCTTTCATTAATGAGGCCCTTTCCTGAAATGCTTGCACGAAACGCATTGTTTTTCTCTTGCGTAGTTCCCTGGCATTTTGACCTCCATATTACGGTACCAGTGACCACGTATGTACCTCTCGTTGCCGACGGCAAACGGATATTCTTCAAGAGTTCCAGCCCCTGGGTACACACTCGGAGCGTCTACCTGCCCTTACAGTGAGGCAGGGTTGTCGCGCCCATCGTGCAGTACCTGCACTCCTTTCACAAACACTTCTTGCTTCACCCCGTTTTATTCTCGTGTGAAAACAACCAACTTCCTGGCGAACAAGATGCTTTTGTCTTTTCTGGGTTCACACACGCTGTAACCAACAGTCAAAGGAGATGCACCGAAGCAGAGGCGTAGCCAGAAATTTTTTTCGGGGGGGTTCAACCATACATTATGTATGTTCGTGCGTGCGTCTGTATGTGTGCGTGTATATATACCCAAGCAAAATTGAAAAATTCCAGGGGGGGGGCGGGTTTCAACCCCCCAACCCCCCCTTGGGTACGCCCCTGCACTGAACGTGTGTTTCCCCCACGAGGGCGACGGTAAGGCGAGATTGTCAAACGGCATGCATGAATCGCTGTCCATGTCAACACTGTCGATCGCGTTCTCAGCACTTAGTGATGAGGCAGTTTCTTGAGCACGTTTATTCCTCGGCAGGGCATACTGTTCAGTCCTTGTAGCGCGCGCTTTCTCCCCGGAAGCAGCACAGGCCTGGTTCTGTCAATGCGGACGAGCTCACCATTCACAGTGTGCTCATAGTATCTAGAAATGAACCTGTCGTGGAAGTGGAGTCCGCACACTGCACAATTTTCTTCCAGTTCTTGTCGGCGCGAGGAATAGCGCGTTGCCACTGTGCGAGCAAGGCTGGGTCCTTCGGTACACCAAACAAGGACAGTTTAGTCTTATTAGACTTAAATCCTGTCGCACATCCAGGCACAAAACAGTGACTCTGCCTCCGCGGCATGGCTACAAAGGACGGGGGGCGAACATTGCGCGCAGATCCGTAAAATTAACCGCACGCACATATATCACTCAACAAAGAGAAACAGCAGGCTTTTCGGCGCGGCGGAGCTTCAGCGACGTGAATGCGGGAGCGAGCGCCCCCACGCGGTTCCCTCTCCTCAGTCTTCAGCGCCTCCCATAGGAACCGCTCGCCGGTCGTCACACTTCCCCATTCTAGCCACTGTACCGCGACGAACGCCGCATTGCCGGCATTTTTGTTGACAGCAGCAATAGCCGCATCTCAGTAGCAGTAGTCTCGTATCTTTTCTTCACGTTTGCCGATACAAATGCTGAATAATAACGTACTTTATATGAATATTACATTAAAATTAAGCTGCATTTTTTTATTTACACGTAAGAGCATCACAGGCGGTGGTCAAATATTATTATGACCCCGTAGTTTTGGTAGTCTCGCACATCGGGCTAGTCGTGGTGCTCCATGTGTGCGTGCGGCTTGTTTCATAGTGAAGCGTGTTTGCTAGAGGAACCTTGGTGACATTAAGATGAGACATTTAATTTTGGTCGCTTTTATCTGTGGAAAGTGTTACAAGTCAACATCAACACGTTCGAGCGGTTTTTGGTGTTGTATTGGTTGTACCATGCGGTGATCGCTTCGTCAGCATCGATCGAGGGTCACCGATTTCCTCAGCTCTGATCCTTCCATATAAGTACTGCACTTACATATTTGGAGTTAAAGCGAACGTTTGTCCGGAGTATTTGTGTTCTTTATTATGAGCATGATGTCATTGGACCTTGCTGCAGTATGAGATGGAATGCGCGAAGTACACTACGTGCCGGTTGATGTGAGCATCCTTTGTGTAATGCCTGTGCATTATGGCGCACATGTGTCTTTGTAGAAAGCGCTAGCGATTATGTGCAAGTGAATTCATTTGACGTCTAGTCAGAGTAGTATTGAATGAAAAATAATCGGTTGCCGTAAGGGTCGCATTTCGCGTCCATTGAAATGCGACTGCTGCGGGCAGGATCGAACCCCTTTCTTTTGGGTCAGCTTGCCGAGCACTGTAAATGATGGACCGCCGCGACGGCGAATGTTAATAATCGTTACATAGTTTTCCTACAGCATTAACTGCGAGTGCTTGTCAGACTGGGCTATTTAAGGGCTATTTTAACGTTGTACTGCGAAACGCGAATGGGCTCATGCTACGCATGTTATTTGGTAAAACTATACATTTACTGTAATTGCATACGTTTGATGAGTCATTATTGCCTTCATTTCTTTCAGGTGGTGTACAAGGATACGCGCAAGCACACTGCTCATCTAAGGATATTTTCCAATTATAAGAACGCCTGCTGCAAGTGTTCAAATAAATTCTGAGTTTTCCCACCGTGCTGCCTTGGCTATGTGCAGTTGGCTGGACCAGCAGGTCCTGAGCCAATCAAAGTAGGAATCAACTAAGTGACATGCGATAGCAGCCAGCTGAGATCCGTGCAAATTCTGGCCAATTTGAATTCTACTCTCTGTTTAATCCTGGAATTCCACCTTGGCATGGCTCACCACCAAGGTGTCTAGCTTGAGCACAGACGGATGTTTGTGCTAAGTGCGCCACTTGAACCAATTGGAATACAACCAATTGGCCCAAATGGTTATGTGCTGACTGCACCATTTGACCCAATTGGAGTACAACCAATTGGCCCAAGTGGAATACAGCCAATTGGCCCAACTGGTTATGTGCTACTGTACCATTTGACCCAATTGGCATACAACCAATTGGCCCAAATGGTCCAAATGGTCCAATTGTGTACTAATTCACAAATGGAACCAATTGGAACGAGGTGGAAATTTTCCAATTGGTTCCAATTGTTTTTTTTAACTGGGAGTGACATCAGTGGTTTACAGGCTGGTGATGCAAATTATGAAGGAAAGACTGCAGGCATGGGTAGATGATGAGGGGGTGCTGGGGATCTGCAAAACGGGTTCCGGAAACAAGGGAGGTTGGAGGACAATCTATTCTCATTGACGCAGTGCATTGAAATTGCAGAAAAAGAACACAGACCCCTGTGGCTGGCATTTCTGGATATCAAGGGAGCCTACGATAGTGTGATTCAAGAGGACTTGTGGGAAATACTGGACACACTAGATGTGGAAGATCGAATAACTAATCTCTTAAAGGATATGTATAATGGTAACGCGGTAGTTATAAAATGGGAAAAGCAGGTATCCAAGCCTATAGAGATACAACGAGGCCTTAGACAGGGGTGTCCCCTGTCACCCTTGTTATTTATGCTGTAGCTAAGAGGATTAGAAGCCAAATTAGAAGGGAGTGGACTTGGCTTCAGCCTCTCTTTTGTCAAGCAAGGAAAGCGCATTGAACAGTCATTACCAGCATTGATGTATGCAGATGATATAGTATTAATGGCCGACAATAAGGAAGATTTGCAGGGATTGATAGCCATCTGCGGTAATGAGGGAGATAGGTTAAATTTGAAGTTCAGTAAGGAAAAATTGGCAGTCATGATTTTTAATGATAACCAAGGCAGTGAGCATAGGATACAGGAGGGTCACGCTGGAATAGTGATAAATACAAATATCTTGGCGTATGGATAAGCAACGGGGCTGAGTACCTAAGGGAGCACGAAAGATACGTGGCGACTAAAGGTAACAGGAACGCAGCTGTAATGAAAAATAGGGCACTGTGGAATTACAATGGGTATCATGTTGTGAGAGGGATATGGAAAGGGGTCATGGTTTCCGGTCTGACGTTCGGCAATGCGGTCTTGTGTATGAGATCAGAGGTTCAAGCAAGATTAGAAGTTAAGCAACGTGGCATAGGTAGGCTGGCTTTGGGAGCACACGGGAATACACCAAATCAGGGGGTACAAGGTGACATGGGATGGACATCATTTGAGGGCAGGGAGGCTAGCAGCAAGATAAAATTTGAGGAGCGATTGAGAGAAATGGGGGAGGAGCGTTGGGCTGGGAAAGTTTTCAGCTACTTGTACATGAGGAATGTCGATACAAAATGGAGGAAGCGGACCAGAAAATTGACAAGGAAATACTTAGAAAACGACAGGAGACCGAACCAAAGGGAACTATCGGTTAAGATTTTAAGAAGAAGGTGAAACTGAGAGGGACATGTGGAAAATGGGGATGAGTATGAAATCAGCACTGGAGACCTACAGAACTTTCAAGCAGGAAATTGCGAAGGAAAAGACCTACGATAATTCTCGGGGTAGTTCTCTGCTGTTTGAGACCATGCAGGACGGGAGTATTGCGGACCAAGACGTACCGAGCCAAATACGAAGGAATAGACACGTTATGTAGTGCGTGTGGAGAGGAGGAGGAAACGGCTGAACACTTGATGGCGAAGAATTGTTCAAAGCATTGGGGTTTAGGGACAGTGAAGGTAAAATAGACTTTAAGCGGGTAGAAATAACCAGCAGGAGGTTATCTGATTGGTGGCTACAATCAAGGCGCGAGTGAAAATTCCTTCACCTACATAGTGCTAGTATTTAACTGTATTACGGCTAGGTGGCGTGAGCCGCCGCCCGATCTAAAGGTTACAGCCTTATCCATCCATCCATCCATCCATCCATCCATCCATCCATCCATCCATCCATCCAGCGCTAATCTATCGTCTTTCGGCGACATTTGCAGCAAAGCACGCAGATACGAGGCCAATTTTTTAATTTCTGCATTTATTCCTTGATATTGGCTACCTCACACTGAATCTGTTTGAGGGTGCTGTTTCCTGATGCCCGCAGCAGTCTAGTCACGTGAGACGTCCGCCAAAGAGGGGAGGCCACTAAATCCCTATACTCGACCAACGCTAATGTCGGCGCTATCCACTCTCGCTCACTCCCTCTTGGCTACGCATCTCAACAACTTTTACTCGAAGGGATTCGTGCTGGGGCCGGGTAGGAAAAGGGGCAACGAGTTTTCCTTATTTACAAACAAATTATTTAATAGTACTCATAACTTGCCTACGCACATGTCAACACTTGTCAACACACTTGTCACTTGACAACGCACTTGTCACTTGACAAATGACACTTGACAACGCACTTGTCAACACACAACACCCGCTACACAAAATTATAATACATGAATAAAACACTTGTGATACGCGACACAGGATACATACTCAAAATAACTGCTACAATGCAATGGCGCGAACAATCAAGGTTATAGAGTTAAAGAAAACATAGCGCAGAAACAGGGCTCAGTAAAGGTAACACACGATGACACACACAATGAAGTTATTAATTTATAAAACCGCGCAATGTCTCAATCCGCCGCCTCCCTTCCCGCAAAGTTCGTTAAAATAAAGGAGAGGAAGCTCGTCTTACGAAAGGTCCGTTGATGGAGGTCTCGGGGCTGGCTGTGCGAGTCGGGGCCCTGGGTTAGTTGCTTAGGTCGCTGTCCAATTCGTCCGGGGCTCTTCTAATCTCTTTTCTTCTCATCGTCTCCTGTCTCGATCTCCTTTCTTCGCTTTCCGTCTCGTTCCGTTTTCGATCGTGTTCGCGCGGCCGCTTTTCTTAGGCCCCTACTCCGCCTCTCCGTGACGCCCAACAAATTGTCACTATTTACACAACATTCTTCATTGTCAGTCGGCTTGTATCGGCCCGACGACCGCCCCTCCCTGGCATTTAATCAATGCCGTGCACTGTTGATGCGACATATTTTCCGGTCGGTCAGTGCGTGTCGATCTCGACGACTGCCCCCGCAGCCTACACCAGTGGAAAACACCCTCTCCAGCAACGTAGAGCAAGCAAAAACGTAGAAGCTGCAAATTGAGAGAGTGGAACGGGCGAGCTGTCCGCTGATGCGTGAATTATTGGCGACCAGGAATTCCAACGCTCGGACCAAGCGCGACGCGCAGTGTTTTTCGAGCGCCGCGTTGAAAATCCTATGGCCGCTCCCCGTCGCTCCAGTTTCCGGTGTTCCACGACCCGATGTCCAGGTCGGGTTTCGACGTCCCCACCCCAGTGTCTTCCGCGCAATTCTCCGCAGTCGCCGCTTCTTCTTCTTGGAACGCCGCAGGCGGTCATCCACGGAGGACGCGATAATGAGCCCGGGAGCCGCGGAGGTTAACGGAATCGCGTGAAGGGGGCCGCCGAAAGGCGCTCCGCTGACACCCCCATGCCATAAAACTGTTAAATGAGTTGCCATGCCATAAAACTGTTAAACTGTTAAATGAACTGCCCGGCACTTCGACGCTGTAGTGGCCGCGCGCGAGAGAAGCCGTCACCCGATCCGGGTGTTTGCGCGGTGGGCCCGCGAGGACCGTCAGCAGAATTCTTTCCCAAACTCTGCTCCGAAATGCGCCGAAAAGAAGCCCCCCCCCCCCCCGGGGGGGGGGGGGCTTCTTTTCGCCGAAGCTTGGGTTGAGGAAATGGATGTAAACATCTTCAGAGGCCTGGGGTCCAGTCTGCGTTTTCAGGAACGTCAGAACGTGTCATTTTTCAGATATGCCACATATGCCTCATATGCCCACATATGCCTCATTGACATTTATAATTATGGAGTTACAATATATTTGACTCCTTATTAATTATCATTAACGAAAAATTAGTAGTGGCTGCTCCAGTGTACTAGGAACATGTGTCTATGTTTGCTTCACGTAACGCCGTTCCTTTTTGGAAGTCGTGCTGCGTGATAGCTGGGACACCCTTTATAATTTTTCCG